>NW_009607487.1:0-10490 GCF_000690535.1 Cariama cristata | reverse complement strand
AGTCCTGGGGGGGCAGCCAGCCTTCTGCCCTGCAGGGGTGGGGGAGGCAAGGTGGAGAGCTGCCCTTTCTCTCCCCTCTACCTTGTTATCCTCCTGCTGCTCGCATCGCTAACACCGTCCATTTTATTCAGACGTGCTTTTTCTTAAAGCTTTTTCTTGTGTTGTGGTTTTTTAAGCTCTTTGTGTTGACCTGCCCTCCTCCTCTCTCGTCTTTGCCCCCTACGGTGATGCTTTTAAACTGATAAAGCTGGAGATGAACAGTAACTGAAGTTTTCTAAGATACATCAGTCTGAAATGTAGGAGATGCCACTTTAATCTTTCATGTACCTGAAATTATTAAAATGTTAGGGTAAAGTGATTTCTGGAACTGAGTGAAGAGTGATGGAAAAGTACTGCTCCCAGTGTACAGAAGAGTAAAAACTGTACAAATTAGTTCCTGTTGTAGTAATTGTGTACTTTTTTCCTTCTGAAGATGACTTTTCTCTAGTAATTTAAAGCCCTTGATAATACTTGTTATAATACTGTTCTGTTTGCACAAGGAACATGTGGGGGAAAATCCAACTTTTAAGAGATCACAGACTGACAGATATTAAGGTTTTTGTTCTTCCAAGTTGATATTTGAATTGGGTGACAAGGAAGATGGTAGAGGATACATGTACTTTGAATTCAGGACTCAAAGTTTTGGGAAAATTAGGCTGTTTATGCACGCATCTCTTTGTGCTCAACATAGTATGAAATTGGTGGGACCCACTCCATATTCTTGTAATCCCTAAACACCAAATTAATAAAAGTAGTCCTTGAATTTAGCTTTCATGAAGAATATTTAAATTAGCAGTGGTGTTGTTCTCTAAGAGTATTAGAGAAACTGGGTTTGTAGGAGAAGCTCATGTGTTTTCAAAAAAGTATATGTAATTTCTGATTCTTCATAAAAGACGTATCAAAGCTTATTTTGTTAAGTCCTTCAAGCTTTGGAATTCCTAGCTATGTGGCTGGACCAAAATTTGCTTTCCATTATGTGGAAGGAAAAAAGTAACCTGCCCAGCCTGTGGTACTTCAGTACTCTTTAGCTCTCAAGTCCAGTTGTGCTATGACTGTGTACTTGAACAAGATACTGATGTGTATCATTTGTCACTCCCTGTCCATGTTTCCATCTGAAAGGAAAGGTTTCCTGAAAAGAGGTTGTAGCGAGGTGGGTATTGGTCTCTTTTCCAAGTAGCAAGTGATAGGAAACAGCCTGAAGTTGTGCCAGGGGAGCTTTAGATTCGATTAGGAAAAATTTCTTCACAGAATGGGTTGCCAAGCAGTGGAACAGGCTGCCCAGGGAAGTGGTGGAGTCACCATCCCTGGAGGCATTGAAAAGACGTGTAGATGTGGTGCTTAGGGACGTGGTTTAGTGGTGGGCTTGGCCGTGCTAGGTTAACGGTTGGACAGTTAAAGGTCTTTTCTAACTTAAATAAGTCTATGATTCTACCTGAAGTAAACAGGGCATGGAGCAGAAAGTGTACAACATGTTCAGTATTTTGGATGCGTGGGTAGCATGACTGGGATCGACCACCTGTGGTGGGGTCAAAGACACTTAAATGAGTTCTGTCTTTCACTGTAACTAACCATGTCCTTATTTCTGTGTCTTTCAGTTCTGACATTAAATATATTTTACTTTTTGATAGATTGGGTTGATGTTGCCAACGATCTTTTAAGGAGCTGTCACATAAACCAGCACATAAAACATCTCTCAGAATGTGGTGCTGATGTGTTTGTTCGTATTTATGAGTCAATCATAGGAGAAAAAGTACCAGGTGGGAACGATAATTTCTAGACCTGCTTTTTTTGTGTGTCTGTATGTTTTGTAATGAACAAATTCAAGTTTGCGAAACTTTCTACACATGTAGGGTTTTTAAGGTATTTGTGTCCTTCCAAAGACAAACATGTAAGATTGTCACTCTAAGAGGATTTAAGTAATATTGGCCAATTTCTTTTGTTGTTTTTTTTTGACTGGTATGAATGGCAGCTATGAAGGGAGTTCACTAGTATAGCCACAGCAAAAGTTTTTTCTATTGTAAATTAGGCCTTGAAAGCTGTACATAGGCACCATACCTTTGAAGGGTGTGAATTGGCTCATTTCTCTTAAAGAAGTGTTAATACTGAAGCCTGTTCTCATAAAATGCTTAATACTTATAGTCTGCTAAAAGCTAAGCTGTGATTTAACTCTGGTTTAACCCAACTCCATTTGACTTCAGTGACAACAACTGAAAAAGGGCTATACAACTATGTCTTTGTTTGCTTTATGGTAAACTATTGTGTTTGGAAAGGGTCAGGACTCCTGCTTGCAGAAGATTTTAATTAGCACTGAGGTAACTGGCAGCTAATGGAGGTTGAAGTCCTGTTAAATGTAAGCCCAGAACTAAAAATAATGTTGCTCCCAATTAAGTAGAACACATTGCAGTCCAACTAGTTTCTGACAGGGGAAGAAGAGACCTTAACACAAACTGTAATTTCAATTTGATGATCTGAACTAGATGTGTGTGCTGGGAGTGAAGGATAGAAAATGCTTTAGTAGTCTCTATTCTTGAATTTAATACTTCATTTGATAAAATCCTAACATCTTCCAGGGGATGTTCTAAGTTTATACTCAGTATTTGTAAAATATTTCATATGACCGTATGATATTTGGGCTTTTTACCGAGTATACAAGGTATTGGAAAAAAATACTAACTTATAAGTGAAAGTTAAAGTAGTTTAGTTAAAACATCTGCAATAAGCTATCCATTTAGCCTGAAAACTATTATTTATTTTAAATAGATTTCATAGCTATTCCTAGAAGCCAAGAGGATGATGCACATAATGTACAAGCAGTAATAGATTCCCTGGCATTGGACTATTTGCAGGTCAGCTTGTCGCACATCACTGGTAAGTGCTCATTTTAACTTAGACAAACACCAGATGAATATCTGTGAGGTTTAATTTGAACACTTTATAAGAACCATATGTTGTAAAGCATAGTTTCATACTTACATGACAGGTCTTTTTCCTGTAGTGAATGTCATCAAAACACTGAACCCTTGCCTGGGACATCAGGTTATAAATTTAAACAATGAGCAGAGAATAAATAAGAGCTATCTTGTATGACACGGACCTGTAAGAAATGTTAAAGTTGACAATTAATCATACTTCACTTGTCTGCTAAGGTGTTACCTGAAGTCTGTTACTGGCTCAGTATTCTTCTGTACACAGGTAAAGCTTGGAGACTGGGTTTTAAAACGTGAGCCTTGAATTTTGAGCTTGTTACTGAATTTTAAAAAGATAGTGAGTAAAGACTTGAACCTTGTTGTGTCTGTCGTTTGTACATAGATAATAGCTTTCTCTGAGTATTCATATGTATAGTCTCATGTAACATAGCCTGCAAAGAATGAGACCTACTTGCTTGATATGAAGTATCTCTTTCTAATTTGGTACCAGTATGGCTGGTATTTGTAGTCTTACCTGCCAGTCCATAAACTTGGCTTTGCTGTAGCTAGTTATGTATAAGAAAATATTAAATACCAACTATCGATCCCTACAAACATCCCTGATTTTTTTTTTGTGGAAGCAGGTATAACATCAAACTTTCACTTAGTAGAACTGAAAATAGGCAACTTTAGGAAACTTAACGTACCTTAAGCTTACATAAGTAGCCATAAATGAGTGGCCTCTTGTCTTCTGAGCTGACACCTTCACAAGCACTCTTCTCCAGAAAACTCCTGCTTTTGAGAATTTTTCTTCTGTGAAGTCATAATTATTAATATGTGGCAGTACCTTCTTTTAAGGTGAAAATATTGTGAAAGGAGAAAGGGAATCTATCAGAAACCTCATCGAAATATTTGATGGTTTGTTAGAGTATCTTACAGAAGAAGTCAGTGAATCTGCTTCTCAGAATGGAGGTGAGTAGACAAATGGCCTAGTTTAGGGTATTATGTTCTGCTTCTGCTATATTATGGACAGCTTGCTTTTTCTGTTTGTCTGCTATCAAGTTAGCTTGCTGGGAGCTTGGGTTCTCATGACCATAGTTCTTGGTGTTCATGGGTGCAATATAGCTCCCACAATAGGTAAAAACTGTTTCTTTGCTGTTCTCCTCACTAGCAGCTATACGGAATGATACCCATTGGAAGACGTAAGCTTTGTGAAACTTTGTTTTGGGATACCCAAGGTCTTTCCAATGTAGCAAAGGTGGTTTTGTCTTATTTATAACCTTGAAAATGCAGCAGAGGAGAAAGACTGAAATTGGGCGGGAGGAAATTTCAGTGGCCAAACGGAGTATTTACATTCCTTATTTTTGTAAACATAATGATAAAATAATTTATTTTCCCCAAACTTGTTAAAAGGTGAGAATTGGAGAACATAATCTTTCTGCTTCATTCTTGTGCCAGAAACCTACACCAGACAATTCATCCTCTGTTAGTATGTTGCTTTTCAACTTGTAAGTCAAAAGATTTATGGTTAGGATTCAGGGAGGGAAATGTTGACTTTAATGGGAATATTCAAATAGCAATTTTCAGTGCCTGTACTTCTGCTTTTCCTCTCTCTCAGACTGCCAGTGCTGCTACCCAGTAGGTGTTAGTGGTTCCAATTTTCTAGTTATAAGTACAGGATTCAATTCTTTTGAGGAAGAAAAAAGGGGTTTTTAATAATTGAAACGATGGGATATATGATAGTTGTATCACTTTTCAAAACTTACCGTAGAAGTTGCCCCTCCCCCCCCAAGGGGGGGGGGCATTACATGTTATCATTTTAGATATCGTCATTATAATGTCTTATTACACTTAGACTATTTTGATGATACTGGCAATAATACCTGTTAATAGGTAGAAGTAGTTTTCCTGAAAATAATTGCCTCTTGATTAACAGATGAGGCAAATGTGGTATCCAACACCGAAATTCAAATTGAATCTCAAGAGCAGATGGAAAGCAATGCTGGTCAACTTGCGCAACCTTCAATATTCTCATCAGTTGAAGGGTAAGAACAATTCTGAATATTTGCATTGACATGGTGATTGACTATCTTTCTGTGTATCTGTAGAGAAACCAGTAGGTTTTTAACAGTACGCAAGTAGGAAACATACTGATTATGTATGTCAAATGGAATGTGAGGTAACTTTCGCCTTTAGTTGGGCAGCAAGAGTGCTAAAATGAGATCCAGAACCTTTTTGCTCTTGAAGAGTGATGGCATTTTGTTTTCCTTTAAGTTTGCTTTATGAAGCAAGTTGAAACCTTTGTCTCAGGTTTAATGACAAGATTTTAGTTAAACTGCATTCGATTTATCTTTGAGTTCTGCACTGGTTTGTTAAGTAGAAGCTGGTCTCTTCAGCCCGACGCTGTAATGGCCAGGAACCTGAAGTAAAGCTGCCATGCTTCTGCAGCTCCATCTTGTGGGCTGAAGGGGCAAAGACTTTCAGAGTAAATATGTTAATGGCTTTCTGTTCCTTTTAGGTCCCAGTCAGAATTTTTTGTTCCATCTTCTGATGTAGATGGATCAGAATCTACCAGTGAATTAATTAGACTTGGAGATACTGCTCATTCATTTTCCAAGAGAGGTGAGTGAAAAAAATTTTAAGTCTACTCTGTAGTAACATTTCTTGTTGTTTCTTTAAGGTTCCTGCTTTCAGACAAATACTTTGTTTTAAACTCTTATTTTAAAAAAACCCCCCACGTGCCCAAAAAACCCAACCTGCAATAAGCAAACGTACCTGTAGTTGATCTTGCTGAAGTTAAATTTTCTTAAAGAATTCCAGACACTGTTTTTCATGGCTCCTGAGCTACATTATTTGGTTAAAGGTTTGTTGTTTGACTTCTAATCGGTTCTCCCTACAAAGGCATTTTATTTTGTTCAGTAGAATAAGAAAATTCTGAAGCCTTTAATTCATTTCATTTGTTGCACTGTAAAATGTATTATTTAAGACTGTAAGAAGACTAGTAAGTTCATTCTTAAAGATGACTTGTTAGGAATGTGTGCCACTTAGAAACATTATGGGTGGCTCTGGAAAAAATAATGTGCAGATTACTTAAATGGAGTCCATTCCTATTTCCTATAAGAATATTCCTATTCTTATTGGTGATTAAACTCTCCAAGTAGAGGCATAAAGAAATATTATTAATTATGAATTTTGCTATTGAATAGAATTAAAAGTAAGAATTCAACAGACATATTTTGGTATTATTAACACACTAAACATAATTGTCCATCTAACAGTTCATAGCGAGATGCTTTATAGTTCTTAATTTAATCTTTTTTTTCAAACACTACTTCTAGAATTCCAGTTGTCTGAATTGTTACCAGCAGAAAAGGGCAAGGGAGTGGAAGAATCTAAAAACCCAGAGGCTATTGCAACATTACCTAGACAGTTCTCTGAAACTGAAAGGGCCATTATAAACAAAAAAGAGGGTGGTATGTATTCATTCTTCTGATAGCTGATTTACCTGATTTTGACTAAGAGGTGTAGGGTACTAACATAGTGTAGAGGAGAACCTTAGTCATGGATGGAAAGACTTCAGCTATGTTTTGAAATAAATCCTTTTCAGAAATTTTGTATTTTAGTGTCCCAGAGTATGCAAACTCCATTATCTGGGGTACTTCTGCTTTGCTAGGATTCAGCTTCGGCTAGGTTTTTTTCCTTTTGTGGTTTAATAAGCAAAATACTAAAAGTAAAAAAAGTCCTTGTGGAAGATCCTAGCATCCAAAATCATGTGGTCAAGGGGCCTTTCATGCTGTTCTTAAGGACAGTTATGGATAGATTGTATATTGGGTGAATCCTTCTGACAGGTGGCAGCCATCTTCTCCAATTGGCCCTGGCCTCTGCTGACTGTCACTGCTTAGAATTCCTGCACGTGAGCAGGTGTTCCCCAGTGTGTATCTAAAATGACTGTGGGGAAAATAACAGCAAATTGAAATCTGCTTACTGTGTATGCACATAGCTACATCATATACAGTAGTATAGTCATATACATACACATATACAGTCATGAAAAACTTGATGCATGAAAAGTAGACAGGGATGGGCTGCAGTATGTATCTCTGTAAACAGAAGAAAAGTAGCATCGGAGGCACAAAAATGTTACAGTACTGTTCTGTGCAATCCAACAAAGATGGTAGCTAATATCAGGTATTTAGATACTTCCCTTTAATATATATGGACAATATACAAAACTAACATTCTGCTTTCACAGATAACACTTAAACTTCAGGTTCTTCATATTTGTCTCTTAAGGATCAGTGGAGTCTGTTCATACTACTGAACCACAAAAAGAGAGTTTGAGTGCCAGTGCTACAAAACTTGGGGAGCCTATACAGCAAGCTATTCCTTTGCTACCACCATTCCAGCCTTTGGAAGCCAGACCTCATTATCCTGGATGGAGAGATTATCACAGCTCAGCCAGCTGGTCAGCAGCTTTGTCTAACAATCAAGGAATGAAAATTCCTACTGTAAGTAAAAACTTATCTTTTGATTTTTTTAAAAATTTTTAGTAATCAATACTGCTTTCATTTTAAAACCTTCTAGTATACTTGCAGAATGGGAGTAGTTGGTCTCTGAAGAACACTTCTGAATGTGTCATATTTTATCTTCAGTTCAAAGAATTTTGGATTGTGGATTAATTCTTCACTGAGTGTCCAGAAAAGTTAATTTGAGGGGTGTGTTTATATACATACACATCTCCATAATCAATGTAACAGCACAGGTTACAATACAGTAAACAAAATAATTATAATGTATTTTTATCTATAAAATCAGAATTGATTTCCATATGCAGACAAACCTACTGTAAGACCTTCCTGTCAACACTCCTGTGAATTTATGGAAAACATGTTGCTTTTTATTCCAGCTTGAAAAGTCACTTACACAAAAATCTGAAGATGTTTCTGGTAGTCTTCCTCTATCAAGGAAGATCCCTGGTGAGAGAGAATTTTGCTTCCTGGAGGGTAACTCTTAAGTGTCAAATATTGCATTTATTTTTATTAGCACTACAAGAAACATGGTTTTGAAACTACTAGTGCTTTTTTTTTAATTCAGCCACAAGTTCATATTTCTGTCTTTGTTTTATAGAAAAACAAAAATAAGTTACTTGTAAGCTGTTCACTGGAGAAAAATAACATGTCCCCAGTTCTAGTCCTTTCCTAAATAATCCAGTTGAGATGGACCTATACTACAGAAATCTCTTCTAAGCAGATAACTCCCATGGCTGAGCTTATTCTAAGCTGAGAAACATGGACCAAACCAGCCAGTTTCAACTCTAGGAAAAATCATCAACTGCTATTGTAGAAAAGGTTTAGAAGCTAGTTTTCAATACTTCTTTTCACTGTTGCCTGGGAAACACTGCTTGTGTTTCTAGTTTCCATAGCATTCCATGATGCTGAACATTCAAAACTTGAGAAATTGCCAAAATGAATGTCCCAACTGTGTAACCATAGTTGCTTTGTCATCCTGTTCTCTTTGAATAATTTGGATCCAAAAGCCATGGATCACATCTTTTTTTACTTGTTCCCCACATCAGTAGGCCCAGTGCAGTCTATACCATCAACTAACACTTACCTGTCATCTGCTTCTGCAGTGGGAGACAAGGTGGTATCAAATGAGGCTGAGGACAATGTGGCAAAGGTAGATGTTACATCTTTACCTTATTTGTGAAAGTTCAGACAATATTTTTGGATTTCTGCTTAATTCTCCTGATACCTTGTGGCACTTCTGGGCTTTTTTCAAACTTGCTTTTGGCTTGCTTGCTTGCTTCAATATACGTTCAGTGATGTTAGACTGTGACTATGTACAGTTTATAAGGTATGTCAGTTCTTTCTAGAGGTGTTTGCTCCAAGAAGTGTAAGTGGCAGTACTTATAGAGTTCTCATTTATCACAAGCAACCACTTACTAGTTATCTTGGCTTTAATCAAAGATGTATAAAACACAAGAGTACAGTTATGTCCTTTCTCTGAAGAGAAAGTATTCTAAAGTTTTCTGGGGTTGTTCAAACTCCAATAAAAGTCAGATTTTGCTCCGTTCCTAAAGATCACTGAACTGCCTCGCTATGTTCTTTAATTTATTTCCTTGCATTTTCCTTTGCTTTTCAAAAACTGAGCAATGCAAAACCCACAAACTGATCATCAGGTGCCATTCTGTGCTTGTAGAAACATGTCTGTATATGAAGTTTCTTGCTGTGGAAAACACTTTTTTTTGCCTTATGCAACCACAAGAGGTACTCACAGACTTCATTTGTTCCAATAGTTTCAACAGCCTTTACTTCTACATTGTCTGTTTAAAACATTGTCCCTGTTTAAAACTCATTTTTCATTGGTGTATATGAATACCAACCCTGAATTACTAGAGTTTGAACAGGTAAGTTACCAGGCAGTACTAAACCAGTGTAAATGGCACAAGGACACAAGTGTTTTCTTTTAGTTTGCTGTGAATTGCAGCTTAGTCTATACTCAGTGAGGTTCAGCTTACTTGCATTACTTGGCATTAGTCCCAGGCTAGTGAAGTAGTATGTAGGGATATTCATATAACTTAACCTAGACCTTGTTCTGCTGATTCAGTGGTTTAGCTGTAGATGATTCTTGGACTGATCTTCTGTATTTTTGCTAGTTTATTTCTTTAAACATCTAATTCTCTAAAGCACACTATCTTCAGTCAGGGACCTGGACATATAACTACTTTTGTGTGTGTATATATATCATAAGGTTTGAGATGGTTCTCCTATAAAAGCTGTTGTAGGATCTCTCTATTCACATCATCTATAGTATTTCTGAGCTTTACTGTGAAGAGCTTAATAAAATCTTAATTTACTCTTAATTATTTTCCTAGATTCCTCGGGTGTATGGGAGTTCTACATCTGCTTCCTCTTCACATCAAAAACTGTCACTATGTGCTGAAGAAGTAACACAAATTCCAAGACTTGAATTGAGGAATGTGCATAGAAAGAAAAGGCAAGTTCAGTTTTTTGGTACTGAGCCACGCTAACACTTTCATATACATGGCTACCCATGGCTGCTGCTGCCCCTCCCCTTTAAAATAAGATCTCTTCCTCCTTGGCTGCCTGACAGTGAAAGATGAATTTTAACACAAAGATTTCCTGTTTCTCCTGACATATGCATTTTCTTAAATACAGCTATAGGCACTTACACATTCAGATTCTAGTCAATCCTATAATAATGTGCTCATGCAAAAAGTGAACTGGAATTGTACAAGGTAATGCTTATCTTCAAGTTTTTAGAACAGAAATGAAATCTGTCTGTTT
This sequence comes from Cariama cristata, assembly GCF_000690535.1. Lineage (NCBI taxonomy): Eukaryota > Metazoa > Chordata > Aves > Cariamiformes > Cariamidae > Cariama > Cariama cristata. Next base: position 235 of record NW_009607487.1, on the reverse strand, counting down.
TCTGGGTTAGCAGATACGAAAATTCTACCACAGATTCACTCGAAGAGTCTCTTTCCCACAGAACAACAAAGGAAAAGCTATCTGAGCAAGAGCTTCATAAAGTGTCAGAAAAACTCTCTTGCAAGTTAAATGAACTAGATCTAGTAAGTGAAATCTATTCTTTGTTGCATCTGAGCAATCTAGCCTTAGTAATGATAGTGGAGAGAACAAGAGTATAAATTTAATATTGATGAAA
>NW_009607486.1:32676-44165 GCF_000690535.1 Cariama cristata | reverse complement strand
CTTCCCCCTCCCGCCTTCCCTGAGGTGCGGTCGATGCCGTCCTCGCGAGTATCGCACCACCGCCACCTTCGTACCGAAACTATATTCGCTTTCTCCATTTTCCTGCCTGTGAACTAGTAATAATGAACAGTTGATGTCTAGGGATGTCCTAGGATGCCCTATCGAGATAGGCAAATAGTGGACCCCAGCTGTTGTTTCGATGCTGCCGTGTGGCAATAAGGTACACAGATAACAACTTCAAAGAGGTGGTATCTGATTGTGTCACCTGTGAGGATGCCTCAGCGGTGTATGTGTGCTAGGGTGTGTATCTGGTGATCTCCTACGAAGCGCTTGGGTACCATGAAGTGTGGCAGATGAAGAGTATGCCTCAGACTCAATCCTTTTACGATTTTAGCATATTTGTGGCTGTAGATTATTGACCGTATGCTAAAGACCCGGCATGTTACAGTAGTACAGTTAAGTATCGTGTAGGTGCCACAAACTTATCCTGGTGCTAGATCTTGACCGTGAAATGGACTTAACAGACTTAAATAATAACATACCTGTCATTAATCAACAATCTGGTTTTATTTAACCTAATTCCTTTCATACATGTGATATCTTTAAGAGCTTCGTGAAGTTAGGCAACTATGTCATATAACATGTCAGAAATTGATACGCTGTTGGCAATTTGTGCCTTTGCTACCTTCTTACACTGTTTGCATGAGAGTAGAAACAACAATATCCCAAACTATTGCTGAGAGTGATTCTTCTATCAAACTCATAGGGAGGGATGGTATTTTTCAGATATCTTTGCTTAATTTAGTGAAATACCATTATAAAAAAGGAGAAAAGCTATATGGAAGGGCATAAAATGGTGAGCTGGGAGAGTTACTGACACTGTAGTGCAAGATTTTCACACTTAATATATTATAATGTTGTTTATAAAAAAGACTAGGCCTTGTGGATGTTCTGGGGGCATCTATGTTTTAATTCAGATCAAGAGTATTCCTTTTAAAGTGAATCTCCCAATTGTCCATGCTTACCTTGCCTTGCCTTTGTGGAGTGATCTTGGAGCACACAAACTAGATTGTGTTCAGATTGGGGCACATCTTCACATGTAGCTGTAAGTCTAGCATAGTTTTGAAGTGCATTTAGTATATTCCCACTACTAGTAGCATTCAGTTGACAGGAGCAGGCTAGAACTTGTCCAGAGCAATCTCCCTATCCGTGGAATAAATGTAATGTGGGTCCTGGGTTGTCCCCATGAACCATTTTGCTTGCAAATCTCCTACTGTTGATCTGTAGGGCTTGACGATGGCAATGCATCTGTTACAGGTATTACCATTGCCTCATCCTCCTTTAGTCTAGTTAGTTCATGTATCATTCATTTCTTAATACTTTGTTGCTGATGTAAATTATAGCATACTTTTGGAAAGGATTGTCATTGTGCCAAATCTTTACATGTTCCAGCATACTTGTACTGGTATATGATGCTGACACATAATAACAAGTGGTAAACCTTTGTGCAGTAATGATAAAAATCTCCGGAGCCTAGTGTACCCTCTAATTTCTGTGTTGTATTTCTCTCTGCATCTTTGGAAAGAATGAGAAGTTGGGAGGGTACAGCTGTCCTAAATTTGAATTTAACTTGGCAATCTAGGTAGTCTGAAAGGGGACTGGTAGCATATCTGCTGCTTGAAGTTAACAGAGTAAAGTGTGTGAGGAATAGTGATGATTTAGTTTCATATGTATGAATTCCTTTGTTAACCTGGGTACATAATGCCTGAAAATGTTGTGTCATGTTAGTGTGAGGTGAATTTCAGCTTCTTGAATTCTGGAAGGTTCTAGTTTTGAGCTTCCTAAGGGCAAAGGTGAATGTTGCAGACTTGAATATAAACAGCAAAACACTGGCCTTAACATTCAAGTGAACCATGGAAGTGTTCTAGTGCAACTATAAACTTTATGTGCAAAACTTGTTCCTTCCTTGCATAGTTTATTTAAGAATATGCACTTAAGTGTTTATGCTTATAAATGCTTTATGTTCAAACTGAGACATGCTATTATATCATGTTTTCTTGGAATTACTGTCTGTTTTCTCTTTTATTTTGTGTGCGTATTTTTAAGTTTCGCTGAAATGTCAGCAATAGTTCAGTGTCACCGCTGGCCAAAGTTGAAAAGTAAAATAACATAGAAATTTAAAATAAAAAATCTTTTAGCGAATCAAATGTGTTTGAATGTGTAACAAAAAAGTTATCTTACACAGACTTTTCATATTGTGTGTGTTAATTTTTATATAGAATAATCAGTTACAGAAATGATAGCAGGAAGGAAAGAAGAGGCAACTTTCACCTACTTTTCTACTGTCAGACAATAGGGGTGAGGTCCAGTACAACTCATATCAAGTAGTAATGTATGAATAATTAAGCTGTATATGTTACGCTAACCTACCTTAGTAGGTCAAAGATCACTTAATTAGTGCAGGCTGGATTAGTCACAGATGTTCTTCTGTAAGAGCTATTAAATCACTCATCAGTTTTGTGGAACTGAGAGGTGGTATCACTTGCAGTTTACAATGTATTTTAACCAAAACTTTCTAAAATCCTCTAAACTAGAATGACATAGTAACTTGGTAGTGTTCCATGTTACTTCCTTGGAGTAAAGCACGGAAAGACAAATGCACTGTTTCTCTATTTGAGTTACTGTCCTCAAAAAGTCTGTTTTGTTGGAAAAGCTTCATTTCTTCTTGTGAAGGGAGTTGTTATATGTGAATGCAGTTATTACTTCAGTTGTAGTATTTGCTTTTTTTAGAATCGTAAGAAGAAGTTTTGTTTGAGAAACTACATTATCCTGGGTGTATGATACAAGAAAAAAAAAGAACAGAGTGATTGTCTATTCCCTTTCCCTAATCCTGCCTCTAACAAGAAGCAGAGGAATATTTGCTTAAGATTTGATTGCTTTAGAAATAAAACCTTAGGGGGTGTTACATAAAGGAGCTGAACATTGTCTGTTATCCCTCTACTGAGAGAATTGCTCCTGAATATCCATGTAGCTTAAAATAAAGTACTTACACAAGTGGAGAATGAACTTGGATTGCTTTCAGAAAGAAGATGTTTTAACTCATACAGGTTTCTGCTGGAAGAAGGGACTGAAAGGAGTAGTAGAAGGTAATTAGGGTAAAGAATTTGGAACTGCAAAATCAGGGAAAGGGAATAAACAGAATGGAGTTAATAGGAAGGAATTTGTAATATATGGAAAGGTGACAAAATGAAAGATTTTAGAATGCTCCTAGACACAGTGGCCTTTCCTATCACCCAGCTGTGTCTGTTAGAATCCAAGATGATGCTAGAGTATGGACGTTTAATTTTGTATAAATTGAACTTCTGAAACCCAAGTGTTTGGCATCCCTCCTGTGGAGGAAAAAAAAAAAATGCATAAGGGAAGAACAATGTATGCTTGGGGCTTTAGAGGTTAGACATGCCTGAAGCAAGGGGAAAGGCACATTTGAGTTGAGAGAGGTCAACAGAGTAGTTGACACAGTGTATATCGAATAGGGTGTTACACAGTTCATCTTAGGTGACACACAACCTATGCGCTTGCCTGTCATTGAGCTTCTCAGCCTTTTTCTTCTGAAGTAGATATTCTGCTTCTTTCATCGGCTGGACTGCCCATGAACCTACAGTTCAGCAGTGATTGATACAAGTATGATCGGAAGTGATAGACATGTGTTCAGACGTTTGGAGGCGCTTTCAAATATAACACAGAAGTTTAAACATAGCAAGTGGCAGTTGTAGCTTGAAGCAAGTCATGCATTTTTATTCTGGTTTTGTGTATTTAGGATGTTATTCTCTTTTGTTAGTTTGCCTCGTTTCTTTAGGTTCTGCAGATGTTAAGGTGAGCCTCGCTAGTGTGCCTTGCATGAAGGGACTTGTTCTAGTTGAGTCCCCCATGACTGACAAGAAGGGTAAAATTATATTGCTGTGGATTAATAGACTGCTTCCATGTTTGTAAAAGCTTTAAAGGGACCTGTGCTGCTTTGTGAAAAAGTGGCAGGTGTTAAGAAAAGAAAAAAAAAAACCACCAACCACCCCAAAACTCTGCACAACTACATTAAAGTAGGTTTATCCAGAATGTGACTGTTCAGTCCACTGCTTGATGTATGTGCACTAGGGTTTAAAAAAACAAACCAAACAAAAAAGACAAAACGTACAGATAGCACTAGTAGAAAATGTATCTAAAAATCTAATCTTGTAGAAAAACCTGCCTGGGGCTCAGAAAACCTGTCTTCAGCTGGAGGGTTTGGAGACAGGAGAAACCAGATGACTCAGCCCTACTCCTAGCATTCAGACTGCCTTTGTTTTGGGCCTGGGTAGTTAATTAGTGGTTTCTCTCTTATTAGGTTGCATAAAATGATTGCTGTCTAAGCCAAGATCTAGTGTAAGTGTGTGTAACAGTGTGAAACTATTTTCTTTTTCACTTTGCAGGGGACTAGCTGGAAGTTTTTTTTCCACTGTTAGCCATGAGGGAGATCTACAGCCAGAGCTCAGGCCAGACCACAAGCTTATGGAAAAACTAACAGCTCTAAGGTTTTTCTTTACATGTTACTTTGTTATCGAGATGCAGGCTTCTACTGAAGCTTAGAATTTTCTCTACAACAGTTCTTTGTTTACGCCTTCTCAATGTTTGTACAAAACTTTTGAACTTTAGCAGTGCAGAACAATTCAGAACCACTGCTTGCAGTAGCATAGGTGTCTGTAACCTTCTCAGGGTCCCCTTCTTGGTTGCCTGAATGCATTCCCCTCACATTATTTTTGGTTATGCTGCAACTAGCCACCAGCCTAGAGCCAAGAAAATTGTGCTCTTCGTTTCTGTGTGTGCTCAGGGTGCACTGTGTAAATGGGCATGCTTTTGGACTGTGCCCAGGCTTCTGAGTAAGGTTGCTGCCCTTGACCTGAAATAACCGTACTGTTGCTCTCTGTTCCCCTGTGTGGGGTATGTAATATGAAGCTATGTATACCCGTGAGTGCGCTGTGAGCGACATTATCTATTTCTCGTTATAGCTGTTACTTCTTCACACTCTAACAAGGTACGCTCTTGCTTTCTGTCTTTAGTCATTTGAATTGTATTCCGTCTTTACAATGTCTCAGTAGTATCTTGACTGCAAAACTAACCTGAAAACTGCACAAATAATCATGAACTATTAAAAAATCGTTTATCTTGCGTGTTGGCTTTTTTTATAGCTATGAAAATGGCTCGGGGCCATTCTAGAATGTAAGGTTTGCAAAATACAAAGGTTGCTTAGAGGTAACAACCCTTTGAAAAGCTCCGCTTTAGCCCTAAAACAGATACTCTTCTTTTGCACTGGGTTGAGCAGAGGCTAGTCATCCTACGCTATAGAAGGAAGGTAGTATGACCTGAAATTTGTAGCTTTTTAACAGTTAAGCACAACATAACACTTTCAAACCCTTATTTCCCCTTCACCTGTCGTTGAACTGGAAGCCTTGCTTATCTTTGTTCATCTGCAATTACCTATTATGCTTAGCTCTGTGTAGATTGCTTCTGCTGAACTTTGTTCTGAAAGGAATCAGGTATTTCTAGAGACAGTAATCCTTTAACTTTTTCTTGTTTGTTAGTAAATACCACAGAACTAGTATCGCTGAGACCTTTCATTAACTAGACTCAACGGCCTCTTGAAGGCTTTTCCCAGTTTCTCAAATCACTTTCTTCTGCGGTAGTGTTGAGAATGATCCTTTTTGAGTAACCACCATTGTCACATGTTTCTTTAGAGAGAATAGCTTCACTGGTACAGTGAAACCCAAAGACTGAGTGCTGTGACCAACACTTATTTGGAGACTGAAATTGCGTGCCATTACCATCAAGTTTTCTGACTCCCCCTTGTGCTGCGCTGCTGCCCTTGAAGTAGGATTGGCTGCCAAATGCCTGCACTGAGTCCTGAAACTCTTTATTAGTTTCTTTAAAACATCTTGCTGATTTTGGCTGTTCATGTTTCTCGATGTTGGGGAAAGGTGTTTTGTCGTATTGCCTACTGTCTATTGGGTAAGCACTTGCCTATTATCTTTAGCAAGTTGCTGTTCAGTTACTATGCATGTATAAATGAAAAGTTTGTTGTAGTTGTGTCATCCCAGTACTGCTGAAACCTTTCTTTGCTTGTTGCATGTATATTTGCTGTAAAAGCTCTGTGTGGTTAACTAATGTGTAGCAGGCTACATCTGAGATGCTGCTTTTCCTGAAACTTCTTCAGATGATGCATGTCCAATTATAGCTCTAGCCTGTTCATGGGTTGGGGTTTTTTGAAAACAAAAAAAAGAAAGAAATCATAGAATAATTTAGGATAGAAGGCACCTCAAGAGGTCACTTAATCTGAGTGTCTGCTCAAAGCAGGATCCACATTTAATTCAGACCGGGATGTTGAGGGCTTTGTGCAGTCAGTTCTTGAAAACATCCAATGACAGATTCCACAGTCTTTGGAGAACTTGTTACAATGTTCTGTTATTGCACTAGTCATTACTTTTTCTTGTATCCTTAACCCAATTCGGTTCATGTCTGTTGTCTTTCTTTCTTCTGCTGTGTGCCCATGTAAAGAGTCTGTCTCTGTCTCCTCGCTGGCCTCTTAGGTAATGGAAAGCTGCTATTAGGTTCTCCCAATGCTCCTTTGTCTTCAGGATGATCAAGCCCTCTTCCTTCAGCTTCTCCTAATAGGGCTAGTGCTCCACCTTCCTGACCCTTGCTGAACCTACTCAAGTTTATAAATTTATTTTTTTTTGTACTGGGGATCCAAAACTGATCATAATACTCCCTATCATAAATTGTAACCTTGATAAGGAATGCCTAAGGCATTGCTGTAGTTAAAACTGGCTTTCCGTGTACACCTATTGTAGTCACTGAAGTGTTGGATTGATTTGAGTCTGACTTTAAACACCATGAGCATAGATGATCATTTTGAAAGAATGCTTTGTTTTGTTTAGCATGAAGGTAGCAGTCAGCGGAAACACCATGGAAGTTCATGTGTATTAAACTCGTACTGACCTTTATATTTTGTTACCATAGGTGGTCACGTGAAGCAGACAAAAGTTGTGGGGTTTTATTATTATTATTTTAATAGGACTCAGTCTTTATGGAGGCAGCTTCTCTCCCCATCCCTGGTATAGAGGAAGGTGTTTACAGAATTACTTAGTCTAGGTGTTATGGAAGTTTATTCCATAGACAGATCATCTGAATGGAAAGTACTTTGTATCTCATTCTACATGATTTGTTCCTGGCTTTGTGATCTGCATTGCTGCAGAGGGGTTGCTATATCGGCTGTGGTGATCTACAGATGAAGTTCTGCCTTTGAAAGTAGAATTTGACTTACTGATTGCTTTAAAATTTAAGCATGAGGCTGTGGAAGTTTGGAGAAAGACTTGACTAGTGTAGTAGTACCTGCTGAATACAGGCAGAAAGATGTATATAATTACTATTTCTAATGCTTCCATAGAAAATTGTAAAGAAACTATGCAGAAACACTTTTTAAGTGTTGTTTCATCTTGGAATATTCTGTGTTGCTGTCCTTATCCGAAACTATTCCTATCCAAATCAATAGATTTCGTGCAGTGTTAGAAATATTTAAATATTTTAGTAACATAACTTTTCTTATCTTTTTTTTCCCTATATATCGTCTGGGTAACCCTTTTCAAAAACCTCACCATCACTACCCCTCCTTGTCTGTGAGGGCATGAAAGAAGCTCAAAAGTCAGAGTCTGCCCATCATCTACTTGCTACTTAATCAAGTTTGTTCTTTCATTACTGTATTGGCAGATCTTTTTTCATAACTTCCTCACAGTAAACTTTATTTTAGTCAAGCGTCTTCCATGTGGAAAAACTGAAAAACAAAATGTTGGAGATGAGTTATAGTAAGTTAAGTAATTCCGATATACAACTTTGTATTCTGTTGACACAGTAACAGCTTGGAAGAAAGCTAACTTTTATATTTCTACAGGTTTTATTATTTCAGAGAAATAAATTAGAGCAGGTCAATATAAAAGTTTTTAGTGGTAAATGTTGCTGTATTAATTTGTGCTTGACTCATGCTTTCAAAACTTTCTCTCCACGTGTAAGTTGTCATGGTTCAGTTTAAAATCACATGATTATTTTTAAGCTGCAGTTAGGCATTCATAAGTTCAAAAATATAATAATTTACTTTCCTGGATAAGATTACTTTGTTGTATGCCATACTTATTTTTCCTTGCCATAAAGTAGTCTTTTGAATATTTGTTCTTGTAGTCTTATTTTGTTGCTATACCTTTTTTTGATCACCTAAGGCAAGGTCCTGTATTCTCTTAGTATCTGTAATGTAACTATTGAATTCTTTTTGATGAAATCTAATGCCTCAGGGGAACTGATGTATGGAAGTAAAAAAGCGATCCAAATCCAGGGAAGGGCAAGAGAAAAATCTCAGGACTTTCTGTTATAGAAGGAGAAGGGGAGAAATGAAAGGCAGACTGTCACTGCACAGCTCTGACTTTGAGGTACAGGGGAACAGAAATGTGTTCCCTATGGGACACGTTTCACATCACTGCTGAATCCAGTCCTACTCTCATTCAAACTGTCTGGAAGTTGTTTTTACTTTGGGATCTTTCATTGTCTTAGCCTAGCCAGTTCAGCTGCAGCCTCAATACATACACTCAGAGAAGGGTTTCATTGTGAGTACCTTGTGGTGAAGTGAGAGTAGCTACACTAAAGATCAAAAGTAGAGCTCTTCTGCAATTTGATAGCAGGTGCCTGAATTGTAGTCATATTGATTGAATAAGCACGTGATGAATTGTACTAACCGGCGCTGTATCATAGCTGTTACCCTGCCACATCAGCAAGTCAAGCATCAGTAGCACTTCAGCTTCAAGGCACTCCTATGATAATAAAAAACACAGTTTAACTCAAACTGGAGAGCGATATGTGTGGATAGGGTAGTTGCTAAAGTTAACATTGCAGTAAAAGGCAGCCTTATGTTTCTATTCCAAGCAGTCCTTACACTGCTGCTCAATGATGGCCCCTAATCCAGAGGATTTATTTGCAGTAGAGCATTTGGACAGCATGTAGCACTTACCTTCCTTCACTGATAAGGCTAGTGATGCTCCAACATTCAGCAAATGAGAGTTCATAATAAAGAGCTTGAATCTATTCCAAATGTTAGAGCTCTTTGCTGTAATCAGATAGTCGTCTTGTAGTCTTGCTGACTAATTGAGGTTCTTAATTCAATGAGAATGCGACCGCAATTCTCAAGAAGTTCACAATAGTATAATGGAGTCTGGACTAGAGCCAGTAGGGATTGGGCTGAAAAAATGAGACTTTTGAGAAGGAAAAGTTCTGCAGTAATCAGCCTGTGGAAGTTTTATTCCAGACAGAAGTATGGCAGAGTCTTTTGTTGCAAGTAAAATGGTTTTACTTGTTGAAATAACAATGGATTATTATTTTTTTCTTAATAGCAAGAGCAATGTTTCTGGACCTAAGTAGCCACATTTATTTTTCTGCTTCTAGATAATCCATGCTTCATATATAAGATTGTTTCCTTTCTTATCGAAGTATTAGTCTTGTTTTGAGTTTGCATGAACTTTTTTAGGAGAGAACAAAACACTCATTTTTCATTAGGTTTAGAATTTACAAATAGTTAATTTTTGTCTTACTTTATAAATGCTAATTAAATGCAAGTTCGCAATTAAATGTAAGATAACTATTTTTGGACAGTCCTTTAATGGATAATCACTTTCAGCTTAGGTCAAGAGTTTCAGCTGCTGAATTTCTCTCAACGGCTACTGTAGGAAAATATGTATGAATAAATACACCAAAGCTATTCAACTACCGGAATAATTCTGGGCCTCATCTTCTTAATATATTTACTATTTTAATGTATTCACTTCTGATCCTTTAAAAGCTGAAATAGTTGTGTGTTATGAGTGTTGTAACTTCAAACATTGGCAGGCCTTGAAGCAACAAAGCTAGGAATTATTATAGCATATCTGGAAAAGCAGCATACTTTAATTTTGTGTTACAGCAAGTTATGAATCACCCGGGGAAATACCCACATAGTTTGATAACAACTTATTCACACCTAAGCATACTACTTTTCTCCTAGTTCCAAACCAGATATGATTGGATTGATCCATACTCAAGGGCACTTTTTAAAAAAATAGATCAATCTTTTGTACTTTGAAAAGTTACAGGATGTGTTGAGAAGTTTCTTGTACCAGCAGTACATTGCTCCTAGGTCACCAGGATGTAGTCTCTAACTAGATTGTTTCTTAGACTTTGCACACTGTTACCGTATCCACAGACGTACTTCCATCATGGCCTGATTAAGTGTTACATCTCTTCTGAACTTTTAATAAGGCAGACTGAGGGAGAAATAACTTCTGCTGCCCTTCATGCTGTTTGTTCTGTCTCTTGCACAAGCAGTCTTACAAGATTTTTAATCTTCTTCTCTCAGGCTTCTGTCTCACCATTGCCTTTAGTTAAGTTCTTGTTAAACTGGCATCTCTCCCTTCTTGCTTTCATAGTCTCCTTCCCTTCTTTTCTCCTATTCTTCTGCTTCCTTCCCTCTTCCTTCCATAACAATTAAGTTATTTCTCTTCATTGGTCAGTGACATTCATAGACCTTTCTAATCATCATAAATTAAAATAGGCATGGCTTCATCCTAGGTATTTTCTTTGCAGAGCTTTAAAGCACAAAGGTGCAATGATGCCCTTGATAAAGTTGTGGAATAACTGGTTGTGTGGCAGTCTACAGTTGTTTTGATGTCGTAGGCGGAAGGAGCAGCGCCTTTCATAGTTTCTGTTTCCTGTAATTTCTTAGGTGCTGTGTGAAAGTGTATGAGTATTGTAGTTTTAAGGCAGCCTGCTCTCAACGTTTTAATATGATGGTTGAGAAATGGTAGATTATATCACAGCATAAGCTCTCCCAACAGCTTCATGTGCTTACCTGATGCTTCCATGTTCAGAAAGGAAGACAGACAAACTATAACTGTCTTAAATGCCAGCTTATTTTTCTTAAAAGGAGAGGAAGAAGAACAGCGTTGTGTTTTTGAATGTTTGTTCAGCAGTATTTGATAAATACTTTTCCTCTAACTATGCTGTAAAATGCAGGAGAAGGAAAAAAGAATAAAAAACTAGCTCCCCTTCTAGTGCACACCTTTGGAGGGACTCAGTTTCACAGGATCTGACTTCCCCCCACCCCCCCTACAGTGCATGTTTATGAAAAAAATAACCATTATAAGTAGTAAAATGTGTTATTTGAAAGTCGACTAAAATGCAAAACAAATCTGTTTGGCTTATGTAGATAGCACAAACTGCCAAAGTTGGGTTGCTTGGATTGCTGCATCTGCATTCATGTAATTCTCATTTGCGGTTAGTGCAACTATATAGCCATGCTTGCAAGTATGTGTGAGAAACATAAAAACATTAGGAGTTCATGATGCAGAAGCCAAGGTAAAGCAAAACTCAGAGATGAAAGGAACCTTGGT
>NW_009607486.1:0-32661 GCF_000690535.1 Cariama cristata | reverse complement strand
ACATGAAACTGAATGCTAGGAGTAAGGTTTCTTTGAAACTGTATAAAAACAGCACATAAGTTTGACATAAAAGGTAGCCTTGCTGTGAAGACACCATACTGCTTTGAAAGAAATAGATAAGGTTATAATCCCAAGCTTTCGTTTTCGTCTGTTCTCTGTAGATCAAGACAAAGAAATGTGTGTTAATAACAAGTAAAATACTTTATTTTTTTCTTCTACAGTAAAAGAAGTGGAAAACAAACATTGCAGAACAATGAGGTAATTCTTTCTTCATGTAATATATTTTTAATAATTTTGAACAATACTGTTTTGTTTTGGTGTTTTTAACTTTAAGTCCCCTAATTGTAGTTTTATTTTGGACAGAATGATGGCTATGGTGCAGATGTGGTTTGAATGATACTTTCAGACTTGCATTGGTGAAACAAATGGAAGAATTGGGTTAATCACATGTGGCTGAAGTTTAACTGCATAATGATATGTGCTTGATATGTACCGTGTGCTTTTTCATCTCTTTGTGCCTTATGAATACTTAAGTACTAGTGTTGTAAGTTTGGCTGTGTGCATAGCAACAAACAGCTGCCTGTAGATTTGGTATGACTTGTATTTGCTTTTTATTTAAAAGGAAAAAGTATGGAACAAGATGTAGAGTCTGACAATTTCTAAAGTACTTCAAACTTCTGGAAGGAAGTTTGGCATTTCCCTGGTCTTTTGTGTGTCTGTTAATTCATTTATTTGGAAAGGATATTTTATATTCCTTTAAGTCAAGTGTTTTGTTTAATATTCAAATAAAATACAACAGTTAGCCCAAAGGGCAGAGGCCCATGATTAGAAATATTGGGTCATATGATGGTATGAATAGATAACTATTCCACGTACTTCCATCTTTGCTGAAAACTTAAGAAAAGGCTTGTGCTGGATAAATGTAAAGGTGTATGCAAGCATCATGTTAGCTTCTAGCCGGAACCTTGACTGCACTGTCTGCCATAAACACTTGTATCTTGCATAGCTATATGTATTTATAAAAATCTTAACTAGCTTTCTCTTATTCCTGCCCATCTTGGATATAATTATACTGAATGAGGAATTAACAGTTTAAGGAAAAAAACCTCTGGGAAAGAAGATATTGGAATTAATGTAAGTGCAACACAGAAGTAGAAATGAGGAAGAGATTGATAGAGAGGAAGAATAGGTTCAGGTCAGACATCAAATATGTTTAGTCAGGTACTCCTAGAAATGTTGCACATCAGACACTGTTTTTGTTATTTCTATTACACAAAAGCAATAATGTGCAGGGTCATGCTTTGTTAGGCCTGGATGGTAGTCTTTAGTTGTTGAGACTGCTTGGATTTTTGTGTAAATAATTTTTAATTAAAATATTTTTATCATCTATCATATAACATCCTATCTGGCTAGAATTTGTATCCGTAGTTTGTGTTCATATAGTTTTGTGAAAAGGGCAGGACTATAGTTGACTTCATCCCATGAAAAACAGGTATAGGCTTATTCACAGAGCATTCAGAGTAAATTTGTGATTGCTGGGACTCCGACCTTGCACTTGTTCCCTGTCATGTTGCATATGTAGACAGTAAGTGAAGAGATTAAGTTGGGCTCTTTATGCAAGTTTCTGTGGCTTAATCATCCTTGGAAATAAAGAATAGAGTACTTGATAGGATTGTCTGAGTTGATTAATGGTAAATAACAGGTTACTTACTTTGTCTTCCCTATCCTGTCTCCCTAGTTCTTTCTTTCAGGTTTCCTGTCTGAGTATTTTGTAGTGTTACTGTGGGTGTTGATAACTTAGGCTTCACATGAGTCTTGGGTAGCAAAGATAGCAGGATTAGATTGGTTAGACAAGACTCATTTTAAGTACACATGTATGTACATTTAGTCTGTTTTCAGGACTCAATACTTATGTCACAACTGTGAAAGGAAAGAAAGAAGACAAAGGAAAGAAAGGATACCTGGACCATTAGCTTGTTAAAAAGTATTCAGATTAGTCAGGACAGAAGATAGGGTTATATGGAGTAAACAGATGCAATTGACCCAAATAAAAGGTGTTTGGATATAGGAGGGTTTTTAAGTCTGCTAGATTTAGCTCACTAGGAGTGTATTGCACTCTTTTTTTAGAAATAAAGGAATACAGAATTCTGGTTTCACTGAAAGCAAGTTTGGGCTGTACAGTCAGGGAGTTAAACCATTGATGATCTAGACAAATGATGCAAGGCATCTTTAAAAATACTGGCTGATGGTGTCTTCTAGAGGAAAGCAATGCTAAGAGATGACAAGATTGCATTGTAACTTGTAATTGGATGTTTTAATGCTGTGGTCTGCATTGTTGGTATATTATTTTTAATGTAGATTTAAAATAAATATTATTTCGTACCACAGCAGCTACTTCGTATTGCAATTTGTTTCAATAGCTTTCTTAAGATTTCTGTTAGCTGTGAGGGTATATGCTCCCAATTCTTGCATTTTATTTAACTTGTGTGAGCAAGTCTTAAATTGCAGGGAAATACTACAGATGCTGCAGAAGGAAGGTAACTGTAAATAACTTGGGTAGGGAAGATATCACAGCAACATTTAAATAATACATTACCAAAAAACCTCACTTTAGTTTTGCTTGTTTTCTGTGCAGCAGAAAGAGGGAAAGAAAGAGCGAGCAATGGTGGACAGAGTGTTTATTGCAAGAATATGTCGAATCCTGAAAATAATGGTCCCTAGGACGCTTTGTAAAGAGGTAAGCATTGCCTGTAATAACTAATAAAAATGAGCGTTTTGGGAATCAAATTTTCTTTTGTAATTGTATCAGAATTTAAACAGAAGCATATACTTAAGTAGGACTAAATTGTACTACATAATTTAAAATAGCAATGTATTAATGTAAAAATCTACAAGTATGTTCACTTATCAGATCACTAAAAAGCTGCATTCTGCATTTGATTGCAAGATAAGCCATTTACTGTCAGCTATTAACTACTGTGTAGCCTATCTTTTAAAAGGGCATCTGGGTTTTGCCTGATTCAATGCAAGGCAGTACACTTCTCTGTGCAAATGCTTCCTGTCTTTAAATAACATGCTGTTCATCCGTAATTTTGCTTTCCTAACGTATAACTAGGCCAACTCTTACTAGAAAGTGAATTTGTCAAAAAGTCCGTTAGCATCATTTCAGGAAAGCTATGGAGACTAGAATTTAGCAAGATAAAATTGTTTACCTCAGCATCTTTCTCATGCTTTTCAGAATGCGTAAGTTTTTTTAAAAGAGCATTAGTTGAGCTCAGAACTTAAGTAATGAACTGTAATATATTAAAACTTCAGCATACATCAGGTGCAAGAGCAATGAACTCCAACGTACAGATGTAGGACAAACATGGCAGCCAGCTAACCTGAGTGGACAGGGACCTTCAACAGCTCATTCACAAAAAGGAAGTACACAGAAGGTAGAAGCATGGATCAGAATGCCTCTGAGGCTGACAGAGCTGGCCTCCATCAACTTCAAAAAGTCATGGCCATCAGAAGAGCTTACTGCTAATCTCTCAAAAAAACAAACATCACTCCTATCTTTGAAAACAAGTATGCTGGGAGCTACAGGCTGGTCAGCCTTACCATATTCCTAGCAACACTTTGAGCAAATCCTCCTGGAAGCTAACTCTGGCCACATGAAGGACAAAAAGGTTATTGCAAACAGCCAGCCTGGATTTACAAATGGCAGATCATACCTTACTAACCCGATTGCTTCTAGTGGTGAGATGACTGGCTGTGTGGATAAAAGGATGCTGAATACTTTAATTTTTAGTGAGGCCTTGAGACTAAGGTCTCCCTTAATACCATGATAACCAAACTGAATTGGCTGGATGAGTGGACAGTGAGGTGGATGGAAAACTGACTGGACTGTTGGGCTTAAAGATTTTTGATCAATGGTACAAGGTCTGACTGGTGACTGGCTACTAGTGCCCCTGTTTTGAGTGGGGACTTGGAGTAGGTGTGACCTTCAGAGGTCACTTGCAACTTATATCACCCTATGCTTATGGCAGAAAGGTATCTCAGAATAGCAGTAACTTCTTTATCCCTGCAATCCTCCATCTTATAGGATGTGTCCAGTATATGTATCAACCAAATATAGCTTTTTTAAACACAAACTTTCTCCATAAAAATGTAATGAGTATTTTATTTAAAATATTGTATGCTAATGTGCTTCCTGCAAAGTAAGCAAATATTGCATTAACTGGGGGCAGCAGGGTAATACTTTTCTGCTAGATATGGTTGGACCACTTACTTGAAAACAGTGGTTTATTTTATACATTATTTAACTATTAGTCTTCTGGTTGTTTTTTTTTTTTACTAGACAGGTTATTTGCTGCTTATTGCTGTGATGCTGGTAGTCCGCACGTATTGTGATATTTGGATGATTCAAAATGGAACAGTCATTGAAAGGTATCTATAAACTTGTTATTTTTAAACATTCTCTTTTGGGTTTAATAGGGAAAATAGTCTGTCAAACGTATTCAGACATTTTATAGCTTGCTTATGTATATAAAACAGTTGGAAAACTGATATAGTTGGGATTTGAGGGAGGGATCCCTGTATTTCTTTTAAAGAAAAAAAATAATTTTTAACAAACTGTTTTTCTGCTTTTGGGCACAGTTTTTTTAACCAAAATTTAGTTACTAAATGATTTTCAGTTCTTTTAGTCACATTTTATACACTGAAGACTAAATCTTATGTTGATCTGAACATCCAAGAGGACACTTCAGAATAGCGATTCTATGTCACTCAGACATGTTGCTTGGATATTAGGACTGTTACTTCTTCCTAGTGAGCTGTTTGCTCTCTGGATTGTGTTTATCAATGCTTTCAGTCTTACTGTTTTAGAGAGTGTTTTCCAGACCTCTGATTATTCTTGTTGCTAATTGAAGCAAGTCAGAATTTGTATTGAAGTGTGAATTCAAAATGATGTTGTATTTCAGGAGAGACTTTCAGTGTTTTGTAGAATGGAAGGACTGCTTTGTTTCTCTATTGTGAGAATCTATGAAAGCGAAGAAGGAAAGGAACTGTTATTCTGTAACTGCGAATTTCTGAGCGCTTAATGCAGGCAGTTACTGCAGGAGCAGGAAGGAGATAATTGCTTAATCTGTCACTTACCACTTAACTTACAGAAGTCTGTCATAATTAACAGACAGATACAGATGATACTACAGATTTCCATGATGATTTTTTTCTCTGTGACAACAACTGAGAATTTATCCACTTAAGATGTGCTAGTTTAAACCTTCTTGTTTCTTTTGTAACTAACTTTTAGCTGATGGTTGTTTACAGTGCTATCATTGGCCGCAGCAGAAAAGATTTCAAGAAATACTTGTTCAACTTCATTGCTGCAATGCCTGCTGTAAGTGCTTTTCTTGTGTCAGCATTT
Source organism: Cariama cristata (assembly GCF_000690535.1). Classification (NCBI taxonomy): domain Eukaryota; kingdom Metazoa; phylum Chordata; class Aves; order Cariamiformes; family Cariamidae; genus Cariama; species Cariama cristata. The sequence goes on along the minus strand of NW_009607486.1, from coordinate 27,251 downwards.
TAGTAGAACATATTTTAACTGTAAATTAAGAATTTGAGGAAAAGATGTCAAATGAGTGTCTTAAAACACATGGAAATTAGTTTTACTTCCAGGTCTGTATTAAGCTGCATTTCATTTTCTGGCTCCAGTGTGTGGGAGACTTTATCAGCTTGTTTCCTTACTGATTGCAACTATTTTTCTGGCAGGTATGTTTAGGTTTTCAGGTTGGTTTTGTGGATGGTAATTTTGACTGGTAGCTTAATGTGCCATCTGTAGTACTATGTAATAAGAACTTACGGATTGGATGATGTTTCAACATTGTAGGTTTGGGATTCTTTTGACACCATTGAAGATTAAGATTTCTTTTTGGTCTTTAATTTTGTATTTCTTACAGCTGCTTCTGAGATTTGTTATGTTTTTTTTCCACCCTTTAACTTTCCTTCAGCTCGTCAACATCTCTGACCTGTAGCAGATAGAAATAGTTGTTCCTACCTAATAGATAATGTACCTGGTTTACAATAGATTTCAAAGCAAATTGATCAATTTAAGGTAGTGGTTGCCAAATGGTGGCGCTTTTCTCGAGCTTATCAGAAGAGCTGAAGATATGCTATATGAACATAGTTTTATGTTAAGTCTTTTTGTGTGGTTAGATCCACTGGGGGCTGGAGTTTTCAAAAATGTAGAGAGAAACCTAATCAGTCATCCTGCAGACGCTGTGTGGTTGGTCTTAGGTGTGTTAATAGTATTATTGACTTTAAGGGAAGAATTCACCTGTTCTAAAGTGTTTGCACAATTATGCTGCAAACTGATCTAAGTATATTAAATTTTATTAGCTAAATATTGAAATACTGTCTTTTATTTTAGATCTCTTTAGTGAATAACTTCCTGAAGTACGGTCTAAATGAATTGAAACTTTGCTTCCGAGTAAGACTTACCAGATACCTCTATGAGGAATATCTTAAGTAAGTAACACCTTGTTAATGTCTAAAGATTTTAAAAACTAAATTGATTAAAATCAAACCAAATCATTTTAAGTACATGGTAAGAAGGTAACAAGGTGCTTAATAGGTTAGGTATACTGTTTAGAAAAGGCTTTTGGTTGCAATTAACTTGCGGTTAAGGATGAGTTGCTTATATAGGTTGTATATGGCACAAGATACAAAGACAGCAAAGCTGGCTCGATTTGGAGGGGAAGCACTATACTGCTTCCATTACTGAGTCAGCTTCCAAAGTATGTCAGTTGCTTTCATATAGTGCTAATAATCCTGCAGACTGAATTGGATGCATGAACTTGAGTAGCTGCTTATGTCCTTCTGCACTGAATTTTGGTTGTCAGGTGTGCTGATGCAGAGTTTGTGAGGGTTTTCTAACTCTTAAGCACAGCAGCAGTGCATAGAGGAGCATGGGTCTGAGCTTCCACTAAGACATCCCAGGGCCTAAACAGTTCTGCAGGATTTAATGTGGATCTGATCAGGCAGAAGCACAAGCTGTGTTGACGCCATACAGTCATTTAATGTTTGCACTACTTTCCATCTCAGTTGTATGAAGCGGGGAGGGGGTTCCAATTATTTGACATCCCGGGTAATGGATTTTTTTCTGCCACTTAGCTATTGTTTTGTTTCAGAGCTTATACGTACTACAAAATGGGAAATCTGGACAACAGAATAGCTAATCCAGATCAACTCCTTACACAGGATGTGGAAAAATTCTGTAACAGTGTAGTGGATCTGTACTCAAACCTTAGCAAGGTAAGTGTTTTCAGAAAGAACTCTGAGTAATAGCTGTGCACGTTTAGGATATGATGTCAGAGCTCAAAACAATTGCTTGCATTTGTATGTGTATTGCTTGGAGTATGGTGCTAAAAAAAATTGTTTATGATATTGTTTCACACTCTGTGGTTTCCATGACTTCTACTAAAGCACTGTTGTGAGTTGTTATAATTTGTATTAAATATTCTTTTAAAGAACTTGCGCATTCTTTTGCAATTGAACGGTGATGAATATGCTTTCTCAGCTAGTTAGCTTTCAGAAGAAAACCAATGGCTACTGTTTAGTTACATATGAATATTTTGGGTAGGGAGGTGTGGTTGAATAAGCATTTCCCTCTGTTTTTGGTGTAAATTTTAAGGGGTTTAGGTAGTGAAGTAGAATACTGTTGAAATCTTTAGACTAAATTTTTTTTCGATGCTATGTTGTTCATACAAGCAGAAATATAAAGCAAAATACAAGTTGATGTGTTTAAAACTCTCTGACTGCAAAACCTGTAGTTGAGCTGCTCTAGCTTGGAGAGAGTATATGGAACAGGATGCTTGCAGATTGAAATATTGCTTCTATCGGGTACATAGCCTACTATGTGGCATTATCCCTCTGCTCAGTATTTCTCACAGTTACTTCAGTTAAGTAATCATGAGGTCTAGTCCAATTTTGCTTAGTGAGCAGAGTGTTATTACAGATGTAAATAATGAAGTACTTTTTTATACAGTATGTACTTTATCTGAAGATCATGATGCTTTTATGTTCAATTCTTGAGTGAATGTTTTCAGGAAAATGTCGTGTGGCTGAGATTCCTTTTGCTTTCACATTTAGTTTGTATAAGAGGTTAATCAGTATTGTGCTTTTAATGCAGAGTAGTAACTGTTCTTGGAGTGGGTGGTGGTTTCTGGACCATTTTATATTTGTTCTATGACGGTGTTCTAATGCTTTTTTTAATGCTTCTCTTACAGCCCTTCTTGGATATAGTTTTGTATATCTTCAAGCTAACAAGTGCAATAGGAGCTCAGGTAAATTGAGTGGTTTTTTTAGCATTATAAGCAAATTTTCCCTTCTTAGATTATAGTCTTGTACATGTTTGGAGTCTGAGAAAATCTCTAGACATTAGTTATAGATTCAGCCGTTATTTGAAGCGATATACTGAAAATATGGTTTTACACTTAATGTTTTGTATGCTTTAGTGCTCTCTATCTTGAGGCAAGCAAAATAAATACCAGAATTTGCAGGCATTCAATCAATGATTTGAAGAAACCAGAAAGTTCTTTATTTTCTAGCACTGACTTGGGAATCTCATTTAGCACAGTACCCTTCTGGCTGCTTATATCTTGCATGACTTCCATTTAAGGGAGAAAATAGCTTTTCTGTTTCTTTGCAGTCTCTGCAAAGGGGATCTGTTCCTTGCGTTGAGCTGTATGACCGTTATATTCCCACCCTGCCCCACGCCCCCTCAAATAAGTTGAATAATTTCAGAAATAATTCTTCAGCTTAGTAAAATGATGTATTATCAAAAATATTCAAAGTTACACAAGAAGTAGCTCTGAGATGTGATGTAGATTTTGTGGAAACAGACTGCAGTAAGGATTAGCTGAACCTAGGTAACTTTTCCAGTCTCAGATGTCTTTGCATTGCTCTCTGTAACAGTTATGACAGGCAGTTTATGCCAAATTCAGGTTATGCCTTTGGTTTTATACCATGCCATACTTCAGTAATATTGAAGCATGCTGTTGGGGAGCCCTGGTCTATTGAAGCTTAGAATCCAGAAGAATGAGATCCGTACCAGGACTACTTGAGAGAAGCAGGAAATACGTTGGAGATATTTCAACTCCGTTCACTTCTTTGATCCATATATTGACTACTGTGACAATGTAGCAAATATAGAGAAAAAGAAGTAGGCAGAAATGAAGGAGAGGACATGAGAAAGGACCAGGAAATTATTAATGAATTAAGCTGGGACAGTAGGACACAGAGATCACACTGGGTGATGATTAAAACTTTAAGTAGAAGGCTGGGATGGGAATGACATTTGGGGACAGAGAATTAGTAAACTTGGCAAAACAGTATCTACAACACAAAGGAAAGGAACATGATGAGAATTGCAAGAGTAATTGAATTGGTAACGTTGACACATGGGAGGTGAGAATCAAGGGATTCATGCTTTCTGGGTGTTTTGGATACAGATGTTGCACTTTGAGACCCTCTAGAGAGTAAGCTTTTATTCTTTTTTGATATTCCCAGGGTCCAGCTAGTATGATGGCGTACTTGATTGTTTCAGGGTTTTTCCTTACTCGTTTAAGGAGACCAATCGGCAAGATGACTATTATAGAACAAAAATATGAAGGGGAGTACAGATACGTCAACTCACGGCTTATTACAAACAGGTATAGATTTACTTGGATGGCAGGATATAAGTGACAAAGTAATACTGTGGTGTAAATGGAAGCTGTATGTTAAAATATATTTGGAAAGTCTGATGCTATCAGTTCTTTATGCAGATTATTATTAAATGATTGGTATGTGTGTTATATTCCTAATTCAAAAGACAAACTGTAGCTGGGGTATAATAAGCTTATATTCTACTGTTGTGAAAAAGCACAAACTCTTGTTTCATAAGGTAACTGAAAGAGCTATATTCCTGTGTTTTATGGCTGACTCTTTCAAAGATTGTCTTTAACAAAATGAAGTTGCATTCTTTGTGGGTTGGTTTGTTTTGTGGTTTTTTTCTTTTTTTAGTGAAGAAATTGCTTTTTATAATGGAAACTTGAGAGAAAAACAGACTATTCACAAAACCTTCCGTAAACTGGTAAGACTTCTTTTATCTTTTAAAACATTTTAAGCAAAACCTCAATTAATTTTATCATTGTGATTCTTGACATACATTAATATGAATTGAATTTGTAGTGTCTTGGTGTTTGTGCAGCTACAGTCATTAGATTTAAAAATAAATTAGTAGACTATAAGCAGAATACAAGCTTCTGATAGAATGGTCTTTCTCTTGCTGCTTACCTCCTTTTCACCCACCACAATTACTATTCTCTCACTGCTTAGTTTCAAGTGTAGGTTGTCTTGATCTAGAGTGCAAGTCTTTGCCAGCAGAAACACTTGTGCAGTGCTTGTCAGTGTTAGAGGTGTGTTGAGGTATCTGTGACTTACTGAAAAATAACTGTGTTTGCAATCAAATGTATGTAAAATAATAAAAACTAGTAAAACAGGTACTGATATAGTTTGGCTTTTTTTCTTCTGTAACTTACCAGGTGGAACACTTGCATAATTTCATCCTGTTCCGCTTCTCTATGGGTTTCATTGATACTATCATTGCCAAATGTAAGTGTTTGTCGGGTGGTAACAGATTGCTGTAAATAATAAAGTGCTAAACCTTTTACATGATGATTTTCTTATTGCTTCAGTTAATGTGTAGCTTAATATTTACTTTTAAACTGCAGACCTTGCCACTGTGGTTGGTTACCTGGTTGTTAGTCGTCCATTTTTGAACCTGGCTGATCCTCGTCATCAGAATAGTACTCATGCAGAACTTTTGGAGGTAAATAGAACAGAATTAAAATAACTTCCTGAAATTAGATTTTGTTAGTCCACATAAAGAAACTTTTTTCTACTCTACTCTAGGATTACTACCAAAGTGGAAGAATGTTATTGAGAATGTCTCAAGCTTTGGGCAGAATAGTCCTAGCAGGCCGTGAAATGACAAGATTGGCTGGGTAAGCTTAATAGTAGTTGTGTAAAATAATCTTCTTAAAGTTCCATTGTTGCTGTTTCTCATCTAATTTTAAAAATCTAGAAATTAAAAACATTTTCTGCTGAAAACATATCTGAAGAGGTGCTGATTATGTCCACTAGTAATTTCGTATCTGAATAATAGCAACCCACAGTTTGTGTTCAATTGAAAAGACATTGTCAAATGCTCATAAATGAATTATGTATTGATTATTTACTAAACTATTTTTTTACATCCTAGGAAGAAAAGTTATCAGATATTTGGCTATTACAGGAAAACGTTCTTGTAAATATTGTGAATATTGGACAACCTCAGTGCAACTCTAAAATGTAAACATTCTGTTTCTCTGCTAGGTTGAATAACTTTGTCATTTTGAAAGTTTAACAGAGCTCTCAGTAGAGCTTGTATTGATTTCTGAAACTTCTAAAGATTAATTACTTACAGTTTGGTTTTGGTTTTTTCTTAGTTTCACAGCTCGAATTACAGAATTAATGCAGGTTCTGAAGGACTTGAATAGTGGCAAATATCAGCGTACTATGGTATCGCAAGAGAAAGGTGCGTGTGACATAATATGCAATATGTGCATCTCTGTGTAGTGTTCCAGTCTCTAATACTTTTTTCTTAATTTAAGATGCAGATAAAAAGCAAGCTTTGCCTTTGATACCTGGATCTGGAGAAATTATCAACACTGATAACCTTATCAAGTATGTTTACAAAGTTTCCACAACTTCAATATTTTTAATGTAGTCTGGCTTTTAAGTATTTCCTTCTACCACTATTAATAGAGGTTTTAATACACATTATTACAATATTCAATTCCTGTTGTACTATAGTTTATTTACAAATAATTCCACCTCACTCTTCCTTAGCATATCTATTCTGTAAGGCAGTCCTTGTCCTCTCATGTTAGCAGAAGACATAATATGCTGTCTGGACTTAGCCTTTTTGATAACATTTCCTGCTGTCCTTTGGAATATGACTTCCCAGACCATTTTGTTAACACTATCAAATTTCTTCTTAGAAATATGTTGGTTACAGATTTTATTCCATCATATAATTCAGCTGTAAAAATCAGGAGCGAGTCTATTCAGTTTCAAAATATTTGCTTGTATTTCTGTATGCTTGGACAATTCATTGATGTACTCAAGTAGCAATCAATTCCTCAGTTCTTTGCAGTCTGAGGAACATAACGTTAACATAGGAGTACTACTTAAAGGCATAAAGTAAAGCCAGTTAAGAGATTAAATAACCTCAGTCTGATCAGCGTGGAAAGCAGGTAGTGGAGTAGAGGGAAAAGGGGCGGGGGGGAAGGAGAAAGGAGATAATAGAGCTATTTTTTTGATTAAAAAAAAAAAAAGGCAAGGAAGAGGTGAGAAGAGAAGTCATTCATTGTGTAACCTGGAACTAATGGAATACATTTCCACTAGCAGGTTTAAAATGAAATGCATCCTTAAATGTAGGTTTATATCCATGAGATGTTTTCTGAATCCTTCTAAGCCTTTAGTCCTCAAAACAAATATATGAAGAAAAAAAATAATCTGTATATGTTTGATAAATGCTAAGGTACCACTTCTGGTTCAAGAACTTTCTTAGCTGTTAATAGTTGGAAACTGGGACAGTGTATGGAATGAAGTACTGCTGAAGTCTTGCCCTATTCCTTAAATCCTTGAGTAAGCATGCAGTACAAGCTGCTTTTAGGCAACTGCCTTTTTTTTTTTTTTTTTTTTTTCAAATCATTTTTTTTTTTATTGTTACAATACAAATAGGTTTGATCATGTTCCATTGGTGACACCTAATGGAGATGTTTTGATTCAGGACCTTAACTTTGAGGTAAGTTTTTTAATATAGAAAATGATATTCATAAAATTTTAAAGTGAAAATGATAATTTCAGAGGTAATATGATTTATGAAAAAAGTGCAAATAAAATGGAGAGGTGCTTATATGGTATGCTTAAATCTGAACAAAATTAATCATCATGTTAATTTTAAAAAAAGGCAATAAGCTGTTTTACCAAAAAATGTTTTTATTACAAGTATGTTTTCTTCTAGCTACAGTTGGTACTAAATTAAAAACAAAAAATTAATTCTTAATGGAAATTACTCATTGTAATATCAGAAAGTACTATGTACAAGCCTATGAGGATACCAGCTTGTCTTGTTGTTTGTAGAAATTTTCAACAATACTTTCTCACTGTCATTTTAACGTGTTGACTTTGCATTTTTAGGTTCGATCTGGTGCAAATGTTCTGATTTGTGGGCCAAATGGCTGTGGGAAGAGCTCACTTTTTCGTGTTCTTGGGGAGGTAAGGGAACTTTTTTTAAATAAACAGGGGAGAACCCAAAGCACTGTTGTAACTGGACTTTTTTTGTCAAGTTTAAACCACCTTCTTGTTGCAGTTGTGGCCTTTGTTTGGTGGGCGTTTAACAAAACCTGTAAGAGGAAAGTTGTTCTATGTTCCCCAGGTGAGGCAAAGTACTTTAATTGACAATAGTGTTCTCTCTTCCTACTTTGACTATGTTTAGAAATATTTGACATACCTTTTTGTTTCTAACTGTATGTCAGAGACCATATATGACTCTTGGAACACTCAGAGATCAAGTTATATATCCAGATACTTTAGAGGATCAGAAGAAGAAAGGGATTTCTGACCAGGTAATGATAATTAGTTCATTAACCCTTTGTCTTGCTTGAGATGAGTAATGCTTCAAATTTAAAAATACTGAAACTGCTATTAAAGACACTGCATTTAGTTTGTTTTTAATATTTATCAGGGTTGATAGTAGACCAGTGTAATACTATAACCCTTTATAACCTTTTTCAATCATTTCTTTAAGTTCACTGAAGCTCTATTTGTCATTCCTGTTTCAACGAAAGGTGCTGAAGGAGTACTTGGATAATGTCCAGCTGGGTCAAATCTTGGAACGTGAAGGAGGCTGGGATAGTGTTCAGGATTGGATGGACGTACTCAGCGGGGGAGAAAAACAGAGAATGGCAGTATGTCTCAAAAGCATAAGTACTTAACAAATACAGGACATAAGTTGAAAAATGTAATCTGAATTGTAAGCAATTTTTGTTTACTAAATATTAATATATTTTACTAAGTAGAAACCCCCAAAATGTGAAATGCCTAAATAGCAAGAAAACAATGTAAAATAGTGTTTTATTGTACTCCAAAATTTAATAGGAAATGCTGACCTTTTACCACACCTTACGTTTTGATTATAGATTATATAAACAGAAGTTCTAAAGTAATTGTTTTTCAAAAAAAAAAAAAGTAAAAATAATATACAGCTCTCGGATTTTCAGGCTTCAGTGGGTGCCAACTTAAAAGAAATTCCCTTGCCACAGTAAATTTCTGGATACTAATTCTTAGTTACTACATTATTGGTTGAAGTTCTGTATCCACAGTAACTTTTTGGTTTGCATTCCAGATGGCAAGGTTATTCTATCATAAGCCCCAGTTTGCAATTCTGGATGAGTGCACCAGTGCTGTTAGTGTTGATGTAGAAGGCTACATTTACAGCCACTGCCGAAAGGTAAGCTCTTTGTTTCTAGAATTATATCTCTGTACGTTAAGAGGAAACTTAAAATTATATGAGGTGCGGTCTTCCTTATGCCTAGCGTAGATTAAAAATTAAAACCCAAACAAACCAAAGCTTAGAAGGGCACGCAAAGACCCTTTGTGCACACTAGAATTCAATAATTGTTTTGTAGTGGCAGAATAATTTAGATGTACATGTGGCCTCTGTATATCAGAGAACTGCTAAATAACCTTACTTTTCCAGATCACCTGACATTCTAAGAGTTTAAGATCAAATAATCTAAATTTTTTTATTTTTTTGTTGTTCAAGAGGTTTCTTTTGGCCAGGGCAACAGAAGTGAAAGGCTGGAAATTAACATTTCCATCTAATTTGAGATATGAAAAACCAAGCACTCTGGGAAAACATGATGAGACTACAGTTTTCTTTTTCCTTTCCCTCTTATATTCACCATTTCAGATTCTATGTAGTGTCATGTGAAATATCAATAAGATTCAATTTCACACCCCTAGACTGGGAAAGAATGGGATTGAAGCATTAATTATTGAGCAGCAGTATTCGCAGAATGGTAAAGGAGCAAAATTGCACATCCACTGAAATACGTGCTTGAAACTTAAGTAGGAAATTAAGGAGCCTTCTGGAGTAGTAAATTGACACTAAATGAGGACCCTGCAGAAGAATGGACATTATTTCTTGAACTAATTTTACCACATTAATATCAGTACTCTGACAATTTTCTAAGTCTGTTTTGCATATACTTGTTGTTCTGTTAACCTGAATGTTCATTTGTTCTCTTGTTTTAGAGCTACTGTTACCAAGTGGCTAATGCATGTTACTGAAAAACAGAATTCCTAGTTAAGCTGTACTTGCAGGAAAAAACAATGTTACCCTGTTTTATCATCAGAGCCATTTTGTCCTTTAATTGGTGCTACTGTTAGGGATGCATAATTAACTGCATTGCAAGGGAACAAAAAAAGATTATTCACCTTTAAATTGTCACTTTAAGCTTGTAATTCATTAATAGCTTTTGTGGTTTTGGATTTTTGTGTTGTTGTTAAAGTAGACTTCTTTTGATCACCAGGTTTGCTGTTTTACCTGCCTCCTACCTTACCTCCTTTGCCCAGTTCATTCTGTTTTGCCAAATCATTAGGAGTAAAAAACAGTGAAATCAATTAAAAAAAGATAAATGTCTCCTGCCTTTTTTTCCCTGCAAAATCTTGTATTTATACTATTTATAATAGAGTCTGAAAGTTTGTGTTTATGAATTTAAGCTCTTCAGCTGATATCGTGCTGAAAAATGAGTAACGCCTAATCCATGAGGAAAATCAACTGCTTTATTGTATGTATTTTCTTCATGTAGGTTGGCATCACTCTCTTCACTGTCTCCCACAGAAAGTCACTGTGGAAACATCATGATGTATGTAGTCTTTGCTTTTACTACGGATATCTGTAGGTGGTAGATGTTTTGTTTGACTTTCTATTCAATTGACTTTACAATTCAAGGTGTTCTCATTTTGCATCTGAATAGATCATGTTCTGTTGCCTTTTTAAAAAAGCTTTTTCTTTCATAATCCAGTTGCACTGTTTGAAATATTCTTACTCTTCTAGTTATGAAGGGAAAAGTAACCAAAACTCTTAAATGTATCTGTAAAAGTAGCCTCAAAAATATGAAAGGCTTACTAGATACTTAAGTCTTCTTTCTTAGCCTCAAAAAAACCCTTGCACCAGAATTCAGTAAACAACGTGGAGTTTTTGCTTTCAAGATACCAAATATATCTACGCGTTAAAAAAAGTTCATCTCTAATACGTAGACTTCTTTTCTTCCAAACTAAGATTTTACTGTTGTTATTACTTTTTGTGCGGACAGACTGTATGTGTCGGGGAAAAATACTGAATTAATAGACAAGGATGAATGTGTACCTTAAGTATATTGTCACAAAACCCAAGATGGCAGTGTTAAGTCTAGCTGTGACCATTAGTCAACTGATGGATGATATAAAGAAAAAAAAAACAGTTTAACTTTTTTGCCAGAAGCAATTGAATTTAATGAAACATGAGGTGGGAGAAGCTTACCCTCTGGCTAGCTGTGTTTCAGATTTTGCATTAAAACTACCTAAAAATTTATTTAGGCATTTATAGACCTGGTAATTTTTAGGTGGTTGATAACATGTTCTTTTATTTCAGTTTTACTTGCATATGGATGGCAGAGGAAACTATGAGTTCAAGAAAATAACTGAAGACACAGTTGAATTTGGATCTTAAAGTCATGAACTGAACTACTACAGAGACTGATGATTACAGGAAGTGTGTAGAATGACAGACATCGTACAATAAAACTACTCAGCTTGATTTTTAAACAAATTAACTAGGATAACCCAAAACAAGCTGTTAAACGTTTACTATTATGTAGGATATTGCTAATTGTGTATATGTTGGTTTAATTATTGATATGTACTAAGAATGTCCTTATTCTTGTGGTTTAAAAACCTGCCTAAATTAAATTGGGCTTAAATCAGTGTAACTTGATTCATCCTGGGATGCAAACCATTTGAAATCACCTGATTTGACTTTTGTAGACTTTCTTTCCCTTCAGTGAAAAGCCCTGTTAAAGTTAGGGTTGCTACCTCTCTTGTTCCTGCAAAGTCTTGGATTTTTGCTCTGTTCTATGCATATTTCTGAGTTATCTCACACAGTGCAGGACATTCTCCCATCTTCAGATCTGTGCCCTGTTAAATGAAAGAGCCTTTTCCTTGACCAAGCCTTGTGATGTAGCCAATACGCCCTTGCTGATAAAGGATGGACTGAACCTAAAAGACAAACCTAACTTCTTCTGGTAAAAAAATTAAGCTTGTTCTTTGCTGGGTTTTGGATTCTCTTTAACATCTCTCTGTCCATGTAATTCTCTCTGCTGCTCAGCAATCCCATTCACTCCCAATTTAGCAAGAACTTCATTCATCCCCTACCCCAGCTGCCCTATTTCTGACAGAGGAATAATATGGTAATGAAGAGTTGAGGAGGCTGAGGGAGGAGATGACTGACCAAAAAAAAAAGTGATGTTCCTCATATCAAACAATCTTGTGCCTGTTTTCAGCTCTGGAGAAATGAATGGCTACCACGTAGAAACAGAGAAAAGAATGTGGGTCAAATCATTCTTCTCTTTGAAATCAGTAGGTGTCAGAATGCACTCAAAAATGTTAATCTGTAAAATAGGAGACTGTTGTCTGTCCTGTGTGTGTTCAGTCCTCTAATACAGCAGTTGCTTTTTCCAAGTTTGTCCTTTTCTCCCTCTTCAAAAAATCAGATCTCCTTGTGGTTTTAGCTGCCCTTCAGATCTGCGTTTGAACGTGAGCGATAATGGTACTTCCTGTTTGGTCTTCTAGGCTGTGAAGCCTAAAATGATGCTTTCACCCTTCATGTTTATTCTCTTATTTGTCATGAGGTTTCTTGATTTCTGATACAAATTGTTCACCGGTGATTCTCACTGTTGTCTAAGAATCTCTAGTCCCTCGTGGTTTTCTTGTTCTGACTGCCAAATCCCCTTGAAGAAACCAAACTGTTTAAACAGTTTACTGTAACCGTTTTTTCCATACAAATTATTACTGTGGTTGCTGTGTGACTTTGACAAATGTAAATACAGCAAGGTGATTTTTGTGATCAGGGAATAGGAAGGTGTAACTCAAACTGAATTGCTCTTTAGGCTTTAAAACAAAATTTTGCAGTACCTGCTGTACAATGAAGGTCTAGTAGTTTTCTAGTGTTCCATATAAGATATAATATAGGGATGCACTACATGATGGCATGCATAAGAGATGCAGTAAATCTATTCTCTGTGAATCTTTTATCAAGGGTTTAGATTAAGAACAAAAACAGGTTTTTATAAAATGGATATGTACTTGGATGCACTGCTGTCTGTTAATTTTTACCCAATTTGATTAGTCGTCTTTCATGTTCAAATTGCCACCTATTAATATTTTTCCTTTTATCATAGTTCTTGCTCATACCTGTCAGTACTGCTATTCTTTCATAATATTCAAATGCAAACAACTATCCCGGTATAAGAATCTAGTGACCACAGTAGTTTCATAGTATAATGCATCAATGAAAATCAAAAAAGCCTCTCTGAAGTGTAGCGTGTTCAAGAGAATAAGGTACCAGAATAAACTTTTGTGCTTGGTACCCAAGAAGTCAAACAGATACCTCATTTTACTAATTTTTTTTTCTGTTCATTCAGATTCTCACATCAGCCATAACATAGCAGGTAGTAGCATGCTGTATGTGAGGTGGTAGTCTTTTTTTAAATTGTAACCGTGAAAATAGGGATGCCAGATAGTTTGTGGGGAGGGGGTTTTGTTTGTTGTTTTGGGGTGGTGTTTTTTTTTTGTGAAAGTTCTCAGCACAAATGCAACTTCTTCTCTTGGAAGGGATGTTTTAGTAGCCTTTTAGAGAGACAAAGAAAAAAAAAAATCTTTACAATGAGAAGGTTGCTATTATCTTTCTGACTAGGGCAGCCTTTGCAGTGGAGTAATGAACTTGGGATATTTTAATGTATTTTTAACACTGACAAGGAAAATCACACACAGCACACTTATATAGCACCCCAGCAGCCAATCCCAAGGTATTTTACCATTCAATTGGTTAATAACAGAATTTTGTGTAATCTCAGATTTATTTTAAAAACTAAAAACAAAAAAAATAATTAAAAATCCAACTCTGTAACCAAGGAGGAATAGGTTTGCCTTTAGATGCTATGAAGTTCTTTGAAACTGAGGATGCTAGTATCTCCTTAGGGCCAGGACTTAGTGTTTCTAAAGATACTGGAAGGAAAGAAAAATATTCTTCTGCACTTGATTGTAAGAGAGGCTTATAAAGAAAGTATAAAGAGGAATGATGTTTTAGAATGATATTCTTAAAAGGCCTTACATTAAAGTATTTTGAGATAGACTTGGTCTAATGAAAGATTGTAAAAAAAATCTCATGAAAATTATCCAAGTCTTAGTTCTGTTGCAGAATTGCACTGTGATATTGTATTTTAGCTGTTACTTCTTTTTAATAGCACAAGTTGGAAGTTTGGAAATCGAAATTCTGAACTGTCTTAGTAAGACAAAGTACTGATGAATAATTTCAGTCTCAAACTGTTGGTGCTTTGAAGATGGTACTGGTAGTAGTCAGATGGCTGCATTTCAACAGTGTTGGGAAACATTCCTGTATGTAAATACTGTAAAGTGTCTTGGAGGGGGAAATGGCGCTCTATAAATGTAAGACATTAAGTGCCTCTGAAATAATAATAAATCTAAAGATAAAATATATCTAGGCTTTTTTTGTTTCTTGATGATGTGATTAGGAATTTTGTAACAATACAGTGAATACTCAACAAATCTCAAGTTACTTAATGAGCCAATAGACTTGTGTTCAGCTTGTGAAGTCTGTAGTACTGTCTGAAATTCATCCTGGAATCAGCCAGATGATGCCATCCAGTTGAAGGCTTAACAAAAAAACATGAGCTCATCACTTGAAGATATGTACTTAGAGCAACTGGATTATAGGTCCGTTAATCTGTTTTAAGTCTGCACTGATTCTGACCTCTCCAATCTCTCCTTTGTCTGCTGGCCACTTTTTTTCCCTTCAAGTTTATTGATTTTTAGAAAGGTATGGGCCTGAATAAGGTTAACTTAGTATTGATACTTAATATGGTAATTCTTTTGGGTGCTGCTTAATCTTTGTTCTTTGAGGAAAATAGGGTAGTCACTCTCCATCTTTATCGTATTTGTGATTTTTAATTTTTCCTTTGTTATGGTAGATGTACCAGGATACTTGAAACTCAATAGTGTAAGAGTGAAACCAAGATATGCTTGAATTAACTGATTTTAAGGGTCTTCTCTTGTGATCAGTGTTTTCTAATGCTAATTAGTACTAATTTTTCCTTCTTTTAGCTGAGATTAGTTGTGCAACAAGAGTATTGTGAAGCATTCTTAAAGGGTAGAGCTCCCTTTGAAAGGAAATTCCTAAACCAAGGATGCAGTCTAAAAATCTAAGTGTCATTTAACTTGACTGAGCTGGAGAGGAAAAAAAAGGAACTTCTATGTTGTGGATGGGATGTTTAATACTTAAATTTAGTATCTAGAGTAGTGTGAAGTCTGTTACTTGTTGAGCTCTGGGCTACCGAGTTCGTTCCAAATGCTTGGTTTATATGCCTCAACATTTTAATTCTTCCATATGTAGAGGGAAAACATCAGTTCCTGGAATGGTAGAACCGAAATTTCAAACTCCTTTTCAAGGATCAATCCACTGTCTTTTGAGGATGTTCATTAGGCTTGGTCCAGTACTTCTGAATGTTTACTAAAGCTCCAGACAGCTATCCCCTCTCAGCAAAAATTACACTTTCTTGACAAAGTCTATGTTTGGGAGGTGATGGTGCTTCCTACAAGGCTAGCATGAGACTGGAATAGGCTGCAAAGTGAACAGAACATCACTGTAAACCTTGTTATCTTCCATCCCAAATGCAAAGCATGCTTCACTGTGTAATGGATATACTTTTCGTACCAAAAAAACCCCTAAAACAGCGGGAAACGCACACATAAATCCAACCTACCTCTAACCCTTGTAATTTTTCTGGGAAAAGTTGGCAGTGTAAGCTACATCCTAGCCAGTATGCCTGTTGCAGGGCTGTTTCTTGCCCTAATGTGGCACAGGTAGAGTGGAGTAGACACACTTGGCTGGATATCCCAAATCCAAGATTACTTTAGCATCATTTGAAAGTGACTTGTACAATAAGAAAATTCTGGATATGTTGCCACTTCATTAGCTCTGTACTATATACTGGAGAGGATGACTAGTAAGAAACAAAGCAGCATGAAGTGCTATCATGATGCTTACTTGACAGGCTTTTTAATTAAAACTTATCTAGTACTGACAACTTAAATGACTTATTATGCTTCTGCAGAACAGAGAATTCAATCTTCATGTTTCTTTATAGATTTAAGAAGAAATATCCTGTGGCTTAGGACTGGAGAGAAAGAACTAATTTAGTGAAAATTTTTTCTTTCCATAGTATTCAGCACTCTGCACGCTCAACAGATACCGGCGCATCACCTAATCCTTGGTGTTCTGAAGTGATCTAGAAATGTGAAAAAAAAAAAATAAGAATTAAGATCCCCTGTCATCCACATAGGACTTAAAAATCCATTATTAAACTTTTATATAATTATCATAGATACTATGAGATGTCCATAGAAATGTCCATGATAATGATTACCTGAAATCCAACTGTGAAAAATAGTACGGGGAAAAGGTTACCTTGGTTTTCTAGAAAAAATACATGGCAACTTATATCTGTGAAGAAGAAAATCAACAGTGTGCAGGTTCAAATTTCTGCTTATAAAGCAGTTGAAAACACTTATTTCTATGTATAATGTGTTTGCTGCTTTATTTAGGTGTAGGTAGCAGTTGGTTTGTGCCAGTGCCTTTCATGAGCATGGAAAGAAGTTTCTTGGTTTTCTGAATCAGTGATATGCAGCTGTTTTGGGAGGAGGTTGGTTAGTTTTCGCTTCACATGTTGTGGTTCCAGGCTCTTGCTAGAGCTCTGGATACAGTCAGATTTTTATTAATGATGCCTTAAACTTCACTTGGAAGTTTAGAATGGCTGTGCACGTTACAGGTTCCTGTAATATGTTTGTTTATATGTTCTGATGAAATCCATTCTGTGTGTGCATTCAGCCATAAGATGAAACTGGTTTCATCTTGAAACAGGAATATAGCCAAGCTAGGTTACTATGAAAGCTGTTTGTCTTTTATGTTAAAACCTTAGAAAAACGTTATCTTCCAAGTTGCTCAGCCATCTTTGAACTGCTGCATCATTTTATTTCCTTGTAGGCAAAAGCAGAGCCAGATGACAAGCAGCCTGGAACTTTTAGACAGAAGCTGTCTTAAGGGAGTAATTTGAGAAATATGACAGATCCAGGCTTTAAATAGACATAATGTGCCTAAACATCCGATGATATTCTATGGGGATTGATTTTGGAAACTAAAGATATTTTGCCAGTAATCCTGCAATGAATGCAACAGTACAAGAATAATCATTCAACTGGCATTTTAAAATAGAAGAGAAGGGGAGCTTGGACACTTTACTTCTGTGGAATATATCTTTCACAATCATAGTCTCCCTTGCACTGGTTACAAACCTCACACTGGGTAACCTTTGGCAATTCTGAACCATAAAAATTTGATACAATTGCTTTTACTGGCAAAAGGAGCTCTTGTGCCGTCGTGCCCAGCCCCATCCCCTGCTCTGCTTGTCCACAAACCAACATCCTTATTCCCTGCCCATCCCTCATTCTAGGAAACAAGTGGCATCCACATGTGATGCTGCACCAAAATAGAACAGAACTGGAAAAATGAGGTCAATGCTGTCTAGACAAAACTAAGACTGCTGAGATTGGTTTACTTGGGTAGAAATAGGGAACTCCACCTACATGACTGAGCAAGTTTTCCGCATTAAAATAACTTTAGCATTTGGCACAAAGTCAAGCTAATTTTTTAAGCTTGATTATAGAAGTTTGGGGAATACTGCTCTGGAAAAGACACTCTATGCAATTGAAGAGACATTCTTCTGTGTAACCAAATATACCCTTCATTTCCTTAGACTGAGCTGTTTAGTGCAAGCAGGTACTAAAAACCATTTGACTAATTCTAATCATGAGTCATGATAAGGTAAGTAGTGTGAATATGCTCCCCAAAATAAGCTAGCCTTTATTTACTTTAATGTGGTATTCTTCTGCAGGAATGTATTGGCACAAAAGCAACAGAGCTAAAACCAGCTGTGTCAGAAGCTGCTGATGTGACAGACTTCGTAAAACTCTGAAAGATAATGAAGTATCTATAGAGGGGCAGATAAGTTGATGTATTTGGGAAAATAATGGTTAAAAAGAAAAGTGTGCATGCTGGAGGCTTCTTAAATCTCAGATGCAATCCTATATATTGTACCAGGCATTCTCTGGAAAGCCGGGAACTGTTAGCAAATTTTTTTGGAGCTTAGTAGGGAATTAAGGGACAAGGTCAAATCTACGCAGTGACATTCTTTTCTTTTTTTAACCCACAAATGCTAACTTACATAACTAAAAAATTTAAAGTAGATTTTTTTTTTTACTAGAATAGTTGTGTTTATAATAGTTCTAAGTACAGAATTTTGGAAAGGCTGCTTGAGGTTAGTGCTTCAATGTTCACAAAAAAAAAAATCTCTTCATGCTTCGGGTGTTACCTCTGTAAACTTCCTCTGAGGCACTGTGGTACATCATGGCAGTGGGACAGAAGGTACTTGAGTAGGTGGGTCTGATAGACAGTAGTAATTCCTGTGTAGACCATGTATTTTACTGTCCCTGAGGTGGTTATATAGCACAGTGACCTGCTAGAGAGACTCAGTACAGAAGAGCAGGCGCTCAGCTGGGACCTGTTTTCACTTCTTGTGCCTGTCACTGCCTCGGAAGGTTGTTCCCTCAAAAGACTTTTTTGGGGTTACTTTTTTGGGTCAAGCTCAGCAGAACTCAAAGCACGTAAACTCCAAAGTAGCCCCAGTTACCAACGTGGCTGCATTCCAGGTATTCCTACCCATGCCTTTCTTTTCCTTGCTGCTGGACAGATAACGCGTTATCGCAGTTCCAAACATAACTTGTACTTCAACATAACTTACAGGGCTTTTACAGCTCAATTTGACATATGCAGTGGTAACACATTTTCCAGGGCTCCTGGAAGGCTTCAGGCCCTTCACTGATGTTCTCAGTCCATTCCTCTAAGAGTTAAAAGGGCAGCAAGAGGAATCTGTTTGAAGATTCGTGTAAGAAGCTTAACATTCAGTGTGAAAAATCTCCTCATTCTGAGCTACTTCTGAGTTTTCTGAGGCTAAAGGAGAACTTTGTCAGGGCAAGGGAGTATGGTTTTGTGCAGGCTTTAACAGCATCGTGCAAACAATGGGTAAATAAGTACTTGGTCTGACTGCTGGATTGTTAACTGGGGCCTTGTTTCCAGCAGTGCTTGAAGACTGGATAGGACAGGGTATGTTACAACCCAAGATCCCCAGGGAACCTAGCTGGGGCAAGCATGGACTGAATGGAAGACAAGGCAGGTGGGCAGGGGGAGAGAGCTGCTCCCACCCTTCCTGTCAGATCTCCTTGAGCTGTTCAAACTATCTGTTGCTCTTCATTATTAGCAAAAAGAAGATCTAGCAAATCTCATGTGCCCTTTTCCTTTAAACTTTGAAATCTGGATTCAAACTGGGTTTCGGTGTACTAGCCGTTTAGGAAAATTTGGATTAACATGCTGATGGTGCCTGGTTTTGCCACTTGGGGTCACCTTTTCTAGGCACACAAAAAGCCATCAGACACGCAGCCGTAGAATTAATCTCGTAGGTGTGGCTCACACAGTATAAACTGCATGTGAAGTGCTACTGCTCTGATAGAGCCGTGTGAAGGGTAGAGAAGGAACAGACCTGTGGTGCTTGTGGTTCCACTGCTGTAGTGATGGCTGTGGCTGTGACGTGATCGTCTGGTTGAACCCTTGATGCTTTATGGAAGCAAATGGTCATGTTATGAATGAAATGGAACGATGGGAAATCAGGTTATCATCTCTGTGCAGACCTATGTATTTGGTGTGAATGGATGGGAAAGTATGAAGGCAGCAGAGGGAAAACATTCTGTGCTAATCAAGGATGCACTCTTTAAAAAGCAAACCCAAGCAAACAAACACCTTTTTATTGGAGTAGGTTTCAAAATCTCAGTTGGCATTCTCTTTCATTACACTAACTTTTTAATTGAGTTATGTGATTACTTAAGAACTAATTAAAAATGATCTTGTGATCTCATTGGGAAAGTATTTCTCTATTCAGAGGAAGGAATTTTTTAATTAAACTTATTTTGATGAAATAGTTTTGTGAATATAATAATGTCTGGATACTTTGCTATTGAAATATTTCTTGAAGTAATAAGGTAGAAAATTTGAAAATAAAAATAGAAGAAAATGCATCAGTGAGGATAACTGAGATCTGGAACTGTGAATATTCTTTGAGTTCAGATTAATAACTTCATTACTAGTTAAACAAGCCACTAAAATCATTAATATTTAAAGATAATTAGGTGAACTGAGAAAGGTAGTGCTAGCAAATGTTCTGGAAGATATTGATCTGAAGATATTGATCTAATTACAGTGACCAAGAGAAGCTGTAGAGAGTTAAAAAAATGCTGCCGTGCTATTAATGTATTCTCAATTGTTGATTAAGGGATACATATTATTTATTCAGGAGCTATATTTTCATTTAAATGAGATCCTAACCAGCTGTTTGCAGAAATGAGTTCATCTCTGCAACTCACTCACAGTGAGTTCATCTCTGGGGAAGAACAGATAATGGGAAATGAGTAGGAGATGAGGGAGAGGAATGGAAACATCAAAAGGAGCCAGGGCAACTAAGGAGCAGAAATGTGCTCTTTCAGGAGCAAATCACTGAAGTGTGTCACTAATAGGGCACAATTTTTGACAAGATGAGAAACAGGCACAGTCCCTGCAATTGGACATACGAGATAGGGCCTGGCTGCAAAAGCCCTGGGGGCAGTCAACATGGCTGGGTCTTTATTCCCAGGTACTGGCAGGTTTTACTGGAAGAAATCACTCCTGAGGCAAATCTTCCTACAGACTTGCTGAATTCAGCTACAGTTGAGGAATTACGGAGAAAGATGTTCCTTCTGGGTCCCTTTGGGGGATACTGAAATGGGCTATATGGGCTGAATGGCAGCCTGTGCCAGAAGAAGCAGAAGGATCTCACTAGTGGGAAGATGTCTCATCATAAAGTGGAAGGAAGAGGAGATTTTCAGCGCATCTGTCCTGGTCATTATGCCCTGAGCTTTTGCGTGTGTCCTGCTGTAGAGCACTAGAGGACACACACCAGCAAATAAAGGAAGGGCAGCTTTCTGTGACAGTTTCTCTTTGCTAAGGGAACGGGCGTACTGTGTGAGAGAGCATATGCCACAGTGAATAACATCAGACCTAAGGGTTGCGGAAAGATTTTCAGCTGGCCGGTTACTGCTTCTGTCCTGTCTAGCAGGTTGTTGGGTTTTGTTTTTCCTGTCTTTCTCAGCTATGAATACCAGGACTTCTCTCTCCCTTGGTGACAAACATAGACCATAGAAAGCGTGGTTATTTGTATGTGGATAAATACTGCGTAATTAGAAGACTACTCAATTGACTCTTGGGTCTGGTTCTGTCAAAAGCCCACTCATTCCTGTGTATTATGAGGTTCTGAAACTGTGCAGCAATGACTACTAACCTGCAAAATAACCAGCATTACAAAACAGAACCAAGAAGGTAACATATCACAGCTGTTTACTCTCACTCACTTAATGCAGTAACTCTTTGTCCTGAGTTGCCACATAACTAGTTATCCAAGTTAAGCTTATAATCACATTCTTGTCATTACATGCCTCTTAACAGCAGCCTTCTCACAGCCGAAAGCTGAGTCTGCTAGAAATAGATTAGCTAAGCTCTTTCCTGCTGTGTCTATCATGTATACATTTATGAAGTCCTATACAGTAATGGCAGTAATTTTATTGTCTGTAATGCTGTTAGGGCTGGCAGAAAAGTAGCAGAACACTATCAGCCTTTATTCCCTCACATGAAGAATGTGGTTTTAAAGCAGTACTATAAAATGAAAATGGCTTATTACAGTGTGCAATGTTACACATTCCTTTGTATAAGGAGAGAACACACGTACTGTGTCAGGGAACCGTGCAAATGTTTTTATCCTCTTGAAATAGCTGGATATCTTTTTCTGCAACAGATGACAAGGAGCAAAGTGGAACAGGTTTTTGAACATACTTGCTTACAGAAACCTCCTTAGAAGATAAGCCAGGGAACTTAGGTGTGTAGGAAAAGCCTTCCCTTTCTCACATCGATTCCCGGGGGGGGCTGTCTCTGTCTTAAGTCAGCACAGTGCTGAAGTGGCCACATATGCGTTGTAGGAAGGATCTAGTCTTTCTTCCTAGTGACATCACCTTCATTCAACAACTCCTCCTGCCCACCCTGATACTCTGAGAAAGTTAAATCTCTGCATAAAACTCTTTGCGTGGGCTCAGTACACTGGCCCAAGGGATAATACTTCTGGAGGTTTGCAATAAAAAGCCCCTTTCTCAACTGTGTCTACAAACAGCAAAAACCTCTTTGAAATAGGATCTGTGAGCCCCGTGACTCTGGTTACTCAGCATTGTTGGATGATAACACACTGCACCTAGGGAACAGAAGTGCTTCAGGTTTCCAGAACTTGTGCAGTAGTGGGTCACTCTTAGGCCACTTAAGGCACTTGTTTGCATTCCTATGGGCTTTCTTTCTCTTTCTATCTCTTTCTTTCTCCCTCTCTCTCTCTCTTTCACTAAAAACAATCTTCAGAACAAACCAAAAATCTCTTAAGTAATGAAGCATGATTTATAACATTATTCAGTGTAGCTTATGACGATCAACTGCATGGTCTAGTTTAATAAATGCTATGCTGTAACCTATAGGCTTTCCTTTTCCTGTAAGCTCTTCCCTTTTCTGCACTTGGCAGTGAATGAAGCCGAAGAAGCAGAACAACACAAGGAAGGGAAGTAATGATGACAACTTTGGAATGTTTTAAAATTTACTCCCACAAGCACTCTCATATTTTCGGTTGCTGTTGCAAGATTCCTCCTCCATACAAGGCTTATGCATCAGCAGAGAACACATGGAGCATTTATTGCACAATATTAAGTAAACAGGGTTTTTTGGTGGGGATGATGGTATTTCTTTTCTTCCTTCTACAAAAAGGAATTAAAGAACAAAGAAAATCCTTATAAACTGTACTCGCATGTTCACAGGAGTCTTAATCCATACAAAGAAGGTATCTATAATACCGTAGGGATGAGAAACATAAAAGAGAATTCTGTAAAAATCGGTAGATGGGGATATTAATTTTATATGATATTATTCCTTCTCATAAATGCAATGGATACCTTCTTTTAAGACATGTATAAAGCTTTGAGATATGCAGCCAGTTATTGCCAAGTACAGGAGGCATTTTTTTTTTTTTCCACTCTCTTGTTTTGGTTAGGGGGGTGTGGGGGTGTGTGTGCGCGCACCTGTCACCATCATTAGCAGCAGTGGTAGATACCAACATTAGTTGCACCAGTTCTTCTCTCTGGGCCAGGCCCCATAATGCCTTGTGTGCACCGTAGAGGCAGCACTGTGGGAACCCCTACATGACACATCCAAAGAGGAGCCTGGGGGACTTTCCATTAGAATGAGAAGCTGTAAATGCAAACACTGAATAATCACTCATATAAGCAGACAGCTGAAAAACAACTCAGGACTCTTCAAAACTTGTCATCGTATTTTTATCCTTACAGGTAGCAGGTGCCCTGGTAGTCTATTTCGCAGAGTCCTGGTTAGACTTTGGGCAGCTTGCCTACACTGCTGTCGCAAGATAAGTTTCCTAAATGTATTTTTAATTTAGTCCTGGAATGACTACTGTACTTCATTTAAAAAAGGAGAAGAAAATTCTTATTTTCCCAGTTACCTTTATTTCACTAGAAAAGTATAAATTACAGATATCACCAATATAAAAATTAGATTCTCATTTATAAAATAAATATTAAAATAGTCAAAGCAACAGGTACCTCCAAATTCCATCACCAAGATGATTTGAATCTATACCACATAAACTATTAAGTCACCGTTTAGTTAAAAATAATGTTCAAAATGCAGTAAATACTGCTACCTACTCAGTGTTTGCATGCAGTGAGTTACTACTGACTCAAAACCTGCACAGTATTTGTTCTAACACTTACTTGGAACCATCAGACTACCCTGTCTGTATAACTCCAGGTGTAGTGTAATCTGGATATGCTTTCCAGATGGATAGCAGCTACCTACTTCAAGAGTGTTCCTTGTAAGTTGCCAGCACAGTAGTTTCAGTTCGTTTACCTTTGATTGTTTATATCCAAAGAGAAATAGACCAAGTTAGTTTTAACCAAGAAGTGCAGAAATAACAGTAGCATCTTTGTCACAGCTGAACCAGCAAACCATTTCACCCGTTAATAACGTTAAAAGAAAGTCAGATAAATACAGGTTTTGTTTCATAGAAACAGAAAAATGTTCCTTTTAGTTAGATAAAGGACACATATTTTTCAAAAGTAGTGTTTTTTCCCCCTCACAAGTACCATAAATCTTCTGGCCCAGTAAAGCCATGCTTTCAGAATGGCTGTACCTGGTCAAGTCAAAGGTCCACCTAGTTCAGAATCCTGTTTCAGACAGGACAATAGAAGGAGCTTAGGAAGAGTATAGGAGCAGGGTTAGGCTATTGTAACAGATCACCAGAATACTCTTCCAGCCTCCGGCCGCTAGTGACGCATGGGCTTCTGATACCTGGATTTTCCATCTGTGACTGCCTAATGGATTTTTGAATCCACATAAAGTTTGGGATTCATAATTCCTGTATGAGAGAGACTAAAAGACTCTACCCAATTACTCAATTTATGGTTTTTTTTTGTTGGGTTTGTTTTGTTGTTTGTTTGGGTTTTTTTCCTTTGAAACTGCCACTAGTGTTCACAATAATTTTTCCTTAAACACCATTAAGTGGTTCCTTTTCTCTTGCAGCTTTTGCTTTCTTGCGTTTACAGAGGATCACTGATAGGACAACAGCAAGAGTGATGACTGCGATTGCTATCACTGCTATGATGATAAAGACCTCTGCTCCGTATTCTGTAGGGGAGGAAAAAAAAATCCAAGATTCAGTTATCAGAAGCCATAATGTCACAGTCCTACAAACTCTTAGAACCCACTCCACTGCACTAAAAAGTCCTTTCTGTATTTTACAGTATCACAGAAGTGGAGTGACCACCTCAGTGTGAACTTAATTAATTTTAACGTGAATTTCCAAACTCAGGTAAAGCTTTATTTCACCTGATTCACACTAGGTTTTAATCTGGTTTAGTTAGTGCACTAAAATATCATGCTACCACCACAAGAACAAGTCAAACCATTCCCCTAACCCCTGCATTATTTCTGTGAAACTAAGTCCAAGTGGAAATTTATTCTAGGTTAGAAGCTAGAAAACACCAATAGAAGAGATTTCTATTCAAGTTGTAATTTACTAGAATTCAACAATTGTGATGAAAAAAATTATATCCAGATAAGAAAGTTAATTTGAGAGAGTTAATTTACCAATTTTAGAAGAGCTTTTCTAGAGTGCAAATATTCTTATTTCGTGGAGAAGAAAGATACAGTACAGCAATGTGATATTATTTAATAAATATTGATTACTTTATATTAAACAAAGTGTTATCCAGATTGTTGGTCTGGAATTAGACTGATTGATTCACTGACCACTCACTAACTTATTTACCAGTAGAAAAGTCAATCTGCCCACCTCTGATCTTGTCATGTAACAGCAAAGAAAGTCTTAGTCTCATCATCTGCTTTTGAGATAACTAAAATTCAGTTCAAACTACAAATCAATGGATATGTAAGTTTCCAGCACTCCTATGTTTTAGAGCTAATTCTTCAAGCACTTACTATGGGACCTATTACTGGAAGGATCTGAGGAAAACAATCAGAAAACAAAAAAACTAAGCTGAAGGCTAGTGATGAGCTCTGAAACCTCAGTTACCAGTCATCAACTCCAACAATTTGAAACTAATCACAACAGTTTAGCAAAACCCTAAAACCAACTCGAACTAGCTAAAGATGGTGGGCTCTTACTTAATGTGAGTTCTTCCCCTGACTTTCCATGTTCAGACTCTCACTTATACAGTACATAGTTCATTCTGTAACAGGCATCACAATTTAAAGAGGTATAAAAATAATGCTCAGAACTGATGTGTCTTTTTTTTAGAATGTTAAAGACTGTATGACAAACTTTAACAGATACTTACCATCTAAGATACCTCTTCCTACACTGGTACAAAGCACCATGCTTTCTTGACCATTACGGTTTTCTCTGCGGGAGGGAATGATTCCTTGTATGTAGAAGCAATAGTTCTTTGTGCTGTCAATGCTTACTTCAAATTTATGGCTTTTTGTTGTTGCATCTTTCTGTAAAGGAAAAAAAATATTTCAAGAAAGTGTTCTCTGCAAAAGAGTTAGTTCCTAAGGTAGCATAGAAATTGTGTAGCTGTAACACAGCTACAGAATAAGTAAAAAGTGGAGTTAGACCTTACCTTTCCAGAACTTTGATCTTTCCAGTAATAGAGTTTGTATTCCAGGTCATGTTGAAAAATATCTCGAATACTTTGAAAGCTTCCGTTAGGAAATGTGTATGGTGTAAGTGGATCTTCGAACACAACAGTCAGTTTGGAACCTTTTTGTGTGTAATTCTGTATCTCCGGTTTTCCCAGAATAGCTAAACAAGCATTTTTAGAATTAAAAACCTGACATCATCTTTTCTATACAACATGGTCTTTTTTCTTCCTCCCTCCAGTCCCTTCCCTCCTGAAATCTATTCTAAGTTTACAAAGCCGGAGTAATACAGTGAAATCTTGGATTATTAACAAATACCTTCATCTAGTACATAATGTTAATAAAATGGTCTACTCATTGGAGCGAGAAACAAAAGATAACTAAAATCTTACACACTCCCCTACAACAGGGAAAGCTTTATGCCCGAATGTCTTCTTCTTAGGTATCAGTATGGCTACTGTAAGAATCTATAGAAAAAACCTTTAGGCCCAGTTGAAGCCTTGTTTAAGTCAATGGAAGTGATCTTGAAAGGAAGTTTATGATAAGATTTAGTTGGCAATCCCACTTACTCTGATTATAAGGTGTAAATTTTTCAGAGACTGCAAAAGGTGGTTCTTCAAAGTTATCCATCCCCAAGGATGTTACAGACAGTATGTGTGCTGTATAGGTCTCTTTCACATTCCTGAGCACATCAGTAACATCACACTCTGTTTCTGCTGTCAGTATGCATTTTTTTTTGGTGTCAGATGTCTGTCTGAAGAGAGCAAGAAAGAAGCGTCAACACTTTCCAACCAGACTTTTACATATTTAGCTATGTTAAAAAACGTTTTTTCGCCTCAAACTGTATAGATTTCCCTCATCCAGTGGAACAGTCTTGCAGGTATACTAGGCTGAAAAGGAGAAGAAAAAACCTCAAAAATCACTATCCCGTACAGCTATATTTCACAATTCAAAGTAGAATCAAGTAAATTAAATATGATCCATATTAATTAATTATAGTTATATATTTA
>NW_009607485.1:1870-2806 GCF_000690535.1 Cariama cristata | reverse complement strand
GAGGTTTAGATTGGATATCAGGAAAAACTCTTCCCCAAAAGGGTTGCCAAGCCATGGACCAGGCTACCCAGGGAAGTGGTGGAGTCCCGATCCCTGGAGGTATTTAAAAGACGTGTAGACGTGGTGCTTAGGGACATGGTTTATTGGTGGGCTTGGCAGTGTTAGGGTAATGGTTGGGCTTGGTGGTCTTGTGGACCTTGTAGCGTTAGGTTAACAGTCGGACTCAAGGATCTTAAGGGTCATTTCCAGCCTAAATGATTCTATGATTCTATCTTTAGTTAGGAATCCATGTAAAACAGAAATATTCTAAATCTTCACCCTTTCTTTCTTATGAGTTTTCTTATTTTCAATAGTGATAAACCCGTAGCTTTTAAAGCAATCAGCAAAGAGCTAAACATGCTCCTTAGAGTCTATAGTCTCTGTAACAAAATCTGCCCTCAAAATGCTTCCTCAAAGTCCATAAAATTCTTCATAATTGACCAAACATTATTTTAATACATGGCTTCCCTCATAAATAAAGCTGTCAACAACTGGCTCTATTCAAAGCACGGGGACTCAGTACACAAGCTGACAATCATCTGTATCTTGGCCTAAGTGAGGGTACTGGACTGTCTTTTATCTCCAATGCCTATATCATAGCTCCCCTGTGATTTCCATCCTTGTTGGCTCAGCTCTTGGAAGGAAACTGGAAACTGGAAGGAAACCTGCCGGACAGATGATTTACAGTAAGATCAGTAAGGGTTTAGGCAGGACTTGCCTTGTGACTAGCATGTAGATGTAGAGTACCAGCTGTGCCAAGCTATAAATTGAGTGAACAGAGCAGCAGTTGTTCAAACCTGAGAACTGAAACTGAAGATTCAAACCACATGAAAAAAAAAAAAACTAAAAACAAGCAACAAAGCAAAACAAAACAAGAAGTTTAATCCATTCATATTA
>NW_009607485.1:0-1839 GCF_000690535.1 Cariama cristata | reverse complement strand
GCAGGAATGAAAAACGTGGAACCAAGTGTCTTTTTGACAGGTTTCCTCCAGCAGCTTGATTTTTCAGCAGCAATTCTATATGCTCAACTAAAACATATTTTACATGTATGTAGCATATGAAAGTAGACATTAATATGAACAAAACAGATAACTGCAGTGCTCAGTGCTCTTTACATACAGACACCCACTGACTTCATGATATTGCAAGTCTATTTCTGCCAAACGGACTGTGAAAATCAATAGCAAACTCCATTTGCTAAATAACACTTGCAAGCTCTGACTTGGCTAAGGAAACTTGGACTCAGGTGGTTTGTGCAAAACTACCGGCAAGAACTCTGTGGAAATTCTTACTCTTGCCATGCAGTCACTAGCGGGCAGCTTTGAAAGACCAAAGTCATTTTGACATCAGAATTTCTGAACTTGCACCTGTGTACAAAAAAATTGAGATTTAACCAACAGGCGAAAGGTTTTTCCCTAAATAAATTACTAGAAATAATTCAATTATGCTTACTAATTGTGTTGTTGAAGACATAGTCTTTTGAATAAACCAACCCAATCTGAATACGGTCATTAAAAAAACCCTTGTGTATTTTTTTCCAGGAATCAATGTGCTTGGTGATGTGACTCCTAACTCTCTCACAAAGCTGTTATAAGGCTAAAATCAGGTGTACTCTCACAATATTTTTGGTATCATCGGGTAATAAAATAGCCTGCGGGTTCTGACAGTGACTAGAAAAAGCCCCCCGTGCAGATCAAGTCATTTCAGCAAAATAAGTGTTTTGCTCCAGTAGTCAGACCTGGCATTCACCTACAGCTTTAGTGGAATTCCCCATGCCAGGGTATTCCTTAAAAAGTCCAAATATAGGTATCTATGAGGCAACAAGTCATTTTGGCACAAATAATTTTTCGTTTGGGAAACTGGTTAAAGCAATACTGGGCAGCGTTAGCTGCCTCTTCATTAGGGGGCTGGGATCACTGTATCTTTACTAATGCAGCTACAACCGCTCCATCATAGACAAAAAAACAGAAGTGCTCAAATAAACTATCCAGTCACGAACACAAGGTTGCTTGCAAGGCCTTAGCACGGCGGCATGATAGCCCCGGCAGGCTCTCTCAAATTCTCCATGAGGAAGGGGTCGGGATTAACTTTGGAAGGCTGCTGTCCTGACCGATGCAACAGGAGCAAAGGAATCAAGGACAGGAAAAAGTAGCTGGGGATAACCTCCTCCAAGGTCAGAGATGGCCCCTGGCTTCCACAACCATCTCTGCTGTCTGCTCGCTCGTGCTACAGCCTTGTCCCACTCTGCCTGAAAGGGACATCTACAAATTCAGTCCTTTCAATTCCAGATTAAATAATACTTTTTGTATCAGGTAAAAATTTTCTAAACCAGACCTGGCTTCAGTTAGTGCCATATTCTACTTTTAAATACTGGTGTACCACCTCTGAGTGCAAAAACTTGCCCTATTGTGTTTTTGCTGCTTACCAGTTAGCCGGAGTCAACCTGAGCTTTTCTTGGCCCTCAACCAAGCGTGAGGAAATTATCCCTTAGCACTCTGGGAGGGAAAAACGCCAAAGAACGCAGGCAAAAAAGAAAAATTACAAAAGTTTCTAATAATTTAATAAAATAACACAACAGTCACTGTTTAGTTATGAGTGAAGGTCCTTTTTTTTTAATGCTTTGTACTCCTAGGGCACGTACGAAGGGGAAGGAGTGTGGGATGACTGCATTTTAAAGGCAGAGGACGAGGGCGATAGGAGAAGGGCACCATGAAAACACCCAGGTGAAGCGCTCATCCAAGGCCCGAGAGCGGCGGGCAGCAAGGATGCGGGCAGGCGGG
>NW_009607484.1:0-4267 GCF_000690535.1 Cariama cristata | reverse complement strand
CAACACACTGCCTGGGGCAACTAGAGGAGTCAGAAGTGAAGAATGAGGTTGAGCCTGAGAGAGGATGAAGAAAGGTGATGTTTTAATGTTCGTCTTAGTTTCTCACCACCCAGACCTATGGGCAATAAATTAAATTAGTTTTCCCCCAATCAAGTCTGGTTTGTCCATAACTGTAACTGGTAATGGTAAATGACTTCCCTGCCTTTACCTTGGCTCTTGAGCTTTTTTAATCTTACTTTCTTCTCCTATTCTGCAGAGGAGGAGGAGTAAGCAGCTGGGTAGACCTTTGGCTGTTTGCCAAGGCTTAACACCATAATAAGCTTCCCTGTTTAAAGCCTAAACCTGTCACTTTTACTGCTATATGTCCGTTTGTTTTCACAGTTCTTCATCAGTGATATCCTCTCATTTGCTTCTCTTTCTACACTGTTAGGGTTAAAGGGGTCTGTCCCAGCTCCTTGTGCAACTTGACCTATTTAAACGGCAATGTGTCACCCTCTAGATTTATAGAGGCATAGGTATGTCTAAGTCATAGACATAGACGTAAGTTTCTTCAGTTTTTTTTTCCTCATTTCATCTATATCTCTTGCTATCTTCTCCTATACTCTTTATACCATGTTAGATCTTTCCTCATTTCTCTCTTCTGTTTCTTTGTGACTTTTTTTTTTCTGTCTGAGTTTTTATAACACCTTATTCAGAAGCCCACTTTTCCCACTGAGAAACTATACTATCTCTAGAAGAAAGAAAGGATGAGGCAAGAGTCATTATGAAAAAGAAATGTATGCAAAAAAAGAAGAAGGAAAAAGAAAACGGAGTTTTCTTGAGAGGGTTCACAAGAGAATTGAACTGCAGTGAACAATGCTGTTTTCTTTTGCCTGGCTTTGGGGATCTTTTGGACTTCATCTCTTGGAAACCCAGCTTTCAAAGCTCAGTTCTCTCTCTATGCACTCATAAGCATCCTATTTGTATTCTTTTCTCCAAAGTCAGCAAAATCTAAAAGAAAACAGTGTTTGGAAGAGTATTCTTCCCATCCCCATGTGTACACACAATTGTATCAGCAGACTGCACAAGGGTTGTTTTCTAGCACCACATGTTTTGGGAGCAGGCATATCTGGGAAAACGGGGATGATAGTAGGTGGCAGGTGTGCCGTGACAGAAGTAATAGATCAGAAGAGTTCTTAGGATGTGATCTTTCACTTCTTCTGTCTACTCAGCACATTAGTGGTGAAAGAAATCTCTTTTCTCAGGTAATGTCACTTGAACAAATAGAATTCTGATGTGGATAGCCTCTCCAGCCTTTCCAGCCTGGGTTTCATGCCATTGGTTGTCCTTAGACTGTGTAAGAAATTGGTAAAGCAGAGAGTCATAAACTGGACCGTACCTCTTCTTGTTACCACACTATCAAAGAGTCCTGTTTAAAACCAAACCAAACCAAATCAAACAAAACAATCTCAATATGGTAAAGAGAGGTACAGGGATAAGAAAAATTTGAGTATGTTTGATTAATGATCTCAGACTATTTCTGTTCTTTTCAGAAAAGCGATACTTACTTTCAGACTGTTTGCTGTCCTTTCTTCATGCCTCCACAATTAAGAAGAAACAAACAAACTCATGCTGAATAATTTAGTAATCTGTTAACAAAGTTAATCTATGTTCATTTACTAAAATACGGTATTTCAATATGAAGAGAACTAGCCCTGTGCAAATCCAATGAGCTTCCAATGTTCTTCAGTCCTGAGTACTGTACCTGCCAGCCACCAATCAGACAGTTTAAACATTTGGGTTTTTACTCTTATCTTCATAGTATGGCAAAGGGAAAACATTCCCAGGCTATTCAGTCATCAGTAGTTAATCTGTATTCTTTGTATCTAGTTTCTGCAAAATACATTTTTTAAGAAGCTTCAGCAATCTTTCACTTTCAAAACATATGAGGGAATTGACAACTTCCCTTGCCGACACAGATTCTTCATGACACCACCAGTCATGAAACAATTTTTGAAATGTCTGCAAGGGAGGCCTCCACACTGCCAAGAATTATTATATAATCTCCAGTATTGTAACAGTGGTCTGTTACTGGTTTTTGCGGTGAAACTCTTTTACTCCACTCTCAATCCTAGGGTGGATTCAAGGAAACAGTTGAACAGCATGTGCATTTTTGTCTAAGTCAACCTTTAAGGAGCCTTCTGAATTGCTGATTAGTAACGGGTATTTGCCAGGCCCTAGTTTCCTTGCTGCAGGATAGGACACACAGATGTACCTCTCCCGTGAGGGAGAAATTTAGCCAGGATTTCTGGTAGACTAGCTATGAGTTCTTTATCAGTGTTTCAGAGAGTAAAATCCAAAGATCAAGAGTGGCACAAATTTCTCCCAGCAACTTCAATAGAGAAAAAGCTATACTTAGCTACAAGACAAAAGGAGAGAGAGGTGCCTTAGTATAGGTACATAGGCTGTTGTGCAGTAAAAAAACCTTAGTGAATCTGAATTGTGTTATTCCACAATAAGTAAACAATCCCTCACCATCCAAAATTTGAAGATCCTGTGTGTCTTATTAGCAAGGCATTCATCTAGCTCTGCAAACTACTAATGTATCTGAGTGAGAACTCTCATCCTCAATAAATGAATAGCAAGAGGTGCTTCAAAAGTGTAGATTTCTATTATTTTGGTATCTTTACACATTATTTAATGTGTGTTGAAAGGGTGTAAAATGTAAGAAACAGTGGAAATCATGTCATCTTGAATTTAATACAAGTTTTGACAAGTAGTTTACTTTTATGATCAGGACACCGTATTATGCTTGAGTGGACTAAATGCCATGAGCACGTTATCATCATCTAGGTAATCACACTGAGTTTTAAATTTGTTGTGGAATGTTAATTTGGAATGTTATGGCCATCAAGCACATGTTTTGCCTGAGAAGACTTAATCGAATGATACTATTATTTAGCATATTATTTCTTATGGGCAAATTAAGCTCAAGTGTTTCTCTCTGTGGATCCTTGAGATTCTAATGAGTTACCTTAGGATCACACACAAGACAACAGCGCATACACACCGATACATAGCAAATCCCATTTTAATTTCTTCAAGCAAATAAGTAAGTTCTGTTATTTTAGGGAAAAATTAGTAGGTTTGCTTTCTATTTTAAGTTTGACACTGAATGAGTTAAATGTTTATGCAAGTATATAGTGCTTATCGCTACATTATTTTGAACTAGAAAGCAAATGGAATATATCACTCTATCTCCTTATGAGATGCAACAATGGTATTTCTGCAGCCTTTAACTCTATTCCTCTGACAATTAAATGTAATTTGGGATATCAGCTGATATTATTTTTTAAAAAATTTAAATCCTGTCTTTATCTGCCTCAGGAAAATATTGTCTGTTTCGAGCAGCTTTATGAAAAAGATACTTTTGTGATTTTATGAAAATTTTATTTGTCAAAGGAAGGGAATTGTCTTCTGATGACATTAGCTATGAGAAGTGAGTATGAAGACAGGAAAATCTTCTGAAATATTCTAAAAAAATAAAAATCACCTGGTGTAATTTTTACCTGTGAGTTGATATGTGACTTTTGTATTTAAGTTCACTCAGTAAACCAAGAAAAATCTTTTCCAAGACCGATTCCTAATGCTATGAATTACCAAGACAGTCTGTTATTGGGTTGAACACACTGATCACCCACCAAGTCTCATTAGTCTTTTGTTATGAAGGACAACGTCATTTTCTGTGACTTCTTTATTTTTCCTCCTAAGGCATAGAAGAAAATAAAGATGTAGGAATCAAATAATATCTTACCAAACTACCAAAGGTACAACAGCATATAAAAAAAATCAATAAATTTGAAAAAAATCAAGATCTGTGACAATTATGTAGTTATTATTTAGAAATAGTCTGTTTATTGCTTTAACTGATTACTTGAATTTTACATTACAAAGAATTTATCTTACAGTGTGAAATTAGTTTTTCATAATATAATCTAAGAACCACCACCTTGTTTACCATGAGTTTCAACAAGTTCCCTCTCCTGCTTCCCAAATATCAAAACAATCCAAAATGGGAAAAGAAGTGGGGGAGGGGGGGACGGGGAAAGCGTTGGTTTTCATTTCGAATTTGAAATACAAATTTTTTTCTCCTATTCTACAAATTTGACTGGATATCACTCAGTCAAAACATTTTCAGGTTCCAAATTGAGGAAGGTTATTCTTGCCTGATCCATTTTGTGTTTCATTCCACTCTTTCACTGTTAGAAAAAGTAATTTGTAACCACTG
>NW_009607483.1:0-17868 GCF_000690535.1 Cariama cristata | reverse complement strand
ATGGCTTTAAACTGGAAGAGGAAAGGTTTGCATTAGATATAAGGAGGAAATTCTTGACCATGAGGGTGGTGAGGCATTGGAGCAGGTTGCCCAGAGAAGCTGTGGATGCCTCATCCCTGGAAATGTTCAAGGCCAGGTTGGACGGGGCTTTGAGCAACCTGATCTAGTGGAAGGTGTCCCTGCCCATGGCAGGGGGGCTGGAACTAGATGATCTTTAAAGTCCCTTCCAACTAAACCATTCTATGATTCTCTGATAAGTATGCAGCTGTTGGACTGAAACAAAGTTCATTCCACAACACGAATCTTTGTTTCTAACTGGAAACAAATATCTACTTAGCTGGAGTGGAAATGCGCTCATCATTTATTGATCCGTAAATATCTTAATCTTTATCAAGGGCTTTGTAGAATTTTTCTCTTACTCCAAATACCAGATCTGGGTCATGAGAATGTCATTAAGTATACGTTCAGTCATTTTAACTGCACTGGATTCTAATCTTTGGATTGCTAATTTGTTACTTTGCAGTGGATTTTGCTCCCAGTCACTGAGTTATGTGTGAGTTGAGGATTATGCATATAAATGTAGGGTATTGTAGATAATTTGTATTCACACTCTTACCATGCAACATCGATGAATGTTGCAAGTAAATTAAAATACACTTTTTTTGTAAAGACTATGTTTTACAAATAATAAAAAAAAAGATAGATCTTAGAAAAAAAATAGGTAGAGTTATATGGATTTTTGCTGTTCCTTTTCACAGAACAGAAACTTGAAGCTGTTTTGGCCTCTGTGCAATTTAAAGTAATGTTTGACAAAATTTGCTTTAACTAGTCTAACAGGTTACTGAACTTCACAGACATCTTTTACAGAAGAGCTGAATCAGCACATCTGGGTATTTTGGCAGTGCCACCCCAGCTCACAGTTTAACACCTTTATTAGCTTCTAAGATTTGTCTTAATTTATGCCTAACTGGTAATAGGTTATTTTAATAGATAAGAGTGACAAGGTGGTGTGAGTGGAATGAGGATGATGGGACTGGGCCTGACTTCTTCACAGTTTCTCAGAGTGAACATGAGGGGACCAGAATTTTTAGTCTATACCTACATGAAATATTTAGGCTGGAATCTTGTCTCGTGTAGTACATGAAACATTCAGGGCAAAGGGAAACTTTAAGTAGTAGAAGTGCACAATACAAATGTATAGTGTGAGCTAACCTGAACTCTCTCAGATGTATCTGTAATTGATCTAAGTCATTGTCATTGGTAAATGAAAAATGGCTCATAAAGAATGTAGCAGATATTTTTCTTAGTTTTATCTTTTATACATACCTCAAAGGGAGAATCTTCTAATGGATTAAGTTGTTTTGTGAACACTGAAATTCATGATGCTGTGTTTCTAAGGGTTTATGTCTAATTCTTTTCTTTTCTTTTCTTTTCTTTTCTTTTCTTTTCTTTTCTTTTCTTTTCTTTTCTTTTCTTTTCTTTTCTTTTCTTTTCTTTTCTTTTCTTTTCTTTTCTTTTCTTTTCTTTTCTTTTCTTTTCTTTTCTTTTCTTTTCTTTTCTTTTCTTTTCTTTTCTTTTCTTTTCTTTTCTTTTCTTTTCTTTTCTTTTCTTTTCTTTTCTTTTCTTTTCTTTTCTTTTCTTTTCTTTTCTTTTCTTTTCTTTTCTTTTCTTTTCTTTTCTTTTCTTTTCTTTTCTTTTCTTTTCTTTTCTTTTCTTCTTTTTCCCCCAATAGCAATTACTTACAGTTCCACACTCTACTCCCTATGCTCTTCCATAGTACCTTGACCTTCTCAGGCCTCTACATTCCCGGGTGGATAAAAGTGTGTACTCTCTGACTGCTTTCAAGCTACTACTGAACTAATTTATTGAAAATAATATGTATGCCGTTCAGTTGACCAGATGATGAACGAGAACTCAAATTGTTGCTTATTCTGCGGGGATAGAAATTTGATCTCTTTTTTCTACTCAGCAGCTGGTTTTCTCGGGCCTAATGTTTCTGATGCAACTAGACTTACATCAAACGTGGTTGAAATTGGATGATTTATTGAGAAGTTTTTAAGAGGGAAGGTAGGCAGCATGCCTGAATGAGCTACATTTCTTAGGATATCCTAGTGCAATTTGAAAGAAGGATATTTATCCTGGGGTAAATTTTAGACTTGTTACTGTTCCTCAGCAAATCAAGGAAGATAGGACAGTACAGTAAACCTTTATTAAGCAGTGTATCTGTCTACATAACACGTAAGTCTGATTCCTGGATACATTTGCAAGCTATGTAGTAATCTGAAAATTGTATTTCCAGAACCAATTTATCCTCATCCTTTCAGTGTTTTTTTCCCCCATAGTCTTTATAGCATCTGGTTTCCTAAAGTCTGTCTATCCATCCAGAATTTAATTTTCTCCTTTACTCTTCCGACTTCCCATAATTTTTCTCACAGTGATGGGGATAGCACCAACCTTACCTGTCAATCAAAAATAGCATAGTACCACAACTTCCTTGGTTCTCTCCATCCATTCCTTTTCTTTTTTTTTTTTTCTTTAGCACCTACAGTAATTCAGTACTAGTGTCATTTACTTTTACTGCCTCTTCAGTAACATCATTTACATTCCTTGAATCTATCCTCTGGCTCCCAATTTCATAGCAATTCAAATTCAGATTGCTTTTCCTTATTTTTAAGGTCTGCCACAGCTATGATACTCCCTGCCTATCTGGCTTGTCCTCTCTCTATTTCCTCCTCCTCAGCTTCCTCTCTGCCAGTGAAACACTGTTTGCTATCTGTCTGTCCATCTCTGTCACTGCTTTCTTCATTCTGTTTCCTAAAAGACATTAAACTTCAAAATTTCTGTTTTCTAAGTCTGCTTTCCAGGCAAATTTCTACCATGAGGTCTGTAAGAAATTCAGAGTTAACAGTAGGTAGATACAATGGGGAGCATGCTATTGTTATTTAGAAGGAAAAAGGAAATAATTTACACATTAACACATACACGCATATGTATAAGTATACTCCTGCATAGATTTGTTAGAGGGCGCTATTTAGGGCAAGAACAGCCTTCTGGGTGCAACAACAATCTAATAAGTTATTAAATTGGTATCTTGTAATAATAGTCCATTTTATACTTGCCAGACGATCTCCATATTCTAACCCTAATTAAAGCTCATCTTCATTCATCATGTTTTAATACTGTGTTCTCCATCCATATATTTAATCATAACTACACACAAGGAATAGGAGAAAAAAAAAATCCCTAAAATCTATGTGTCCCATATATTTTGTCACTTTGACTTGTGTATTTTTCTTTCATCAAAGTCTGAAAGGATTGCAGGATCTGCTCTTTCCTCGTATCCTTGAAGCACTGTCATTCCACCATCGCTCTATGCTGCTTGTGAAAAAGGTAGAATTTTTCCTATTCCCAACTTGTTCCTTTTCTGTGCCTGAACATACCAGGAAAAATACAGCACGTTCCTTTTATCTGCTTTGGATTCATGAAAAAAATATTGGTAGTGTCTTGCTTTTTTCCTTCATGGGAGTAGAAACTCTCAGCATTGACCTAATTTTTATCTCATTAAGGATTGTGGGAGTTTTGTTTATCATTACCTTTAGCAGGAGCTGTGATGACAATTCTGAATCATTTTACTAATCCAAGCTTTGAAAATTTGAATGCTCAGGAGTTTCTTTGAAGTTATTGCTTGGCATTTTTGAGATTGATTTATTATCCTGAGTAGAGATGGCCAACATAAAATGCAAATCTCAGTGAGGTGGAAATGGCTTAATTTACTATTTATCTTTTAGGAAAAAAAAAATCAGAAAAGATAACACTATCCATTTCAAAGTTTTGAATAAATGCTTTGACTTTTTAAATTGCAACTCAACCACTTTTTTGTTAGATTGCTTGGGATGAAGGGGGCATTTTGAGTCATTTAAAATGTTTCTTGAGTTTTCTTATTCTCGTAGTTCAAGTCCTATATTAATAATTTTTAAGTACTGTACCTATATAATCAGACATATGGTCTTGGAGTATATCATGGAACCATACTGCCAGATGTTTTGAAATGTAAGTGTTCATGGCTTTAGGGTGGGAGTTGCGGTTTTTGTTTTGTTTTAGATTTGGGGATGCCTGCGGTCAAGAAGTCAGCAAAAAAAAATAGTAATGGTTAAACTAGCGTATAACACAGGCTAAAGTCCGAGATATTCTCAAATAAAGTTTTATTCTTTGTATCATTCAAGAGATTGAAAAAATCAGATTTTTTTTTTTTTTAATTTTCCAAGTGGAAAGACTATGTAGAGCTTCTACTAATATAAAAGAAGAAAGGGCCTAATTCTTGGTTTTGAACATACACCCTTAAAACCATGTATAAGATCTGTATGATGATCCAGGGGATTGAGAATGCTCAGCATTAAAAGTCTGATTTCCCATTTTCTTTTTAGCCTAGTCAGTATTTCATTCACACACACTTTTAATATTCTTGTTGCCTAAATCATATATTAATGTTTTTGGTCTCCGTAGCTGAAAGGCATAATTCCAGTAATGAGGGGAAATAAGCAGAATGCTTGATGAAGTAGCTAAGCTACCAAACAACAAACAGAATGTTTCATCAACTGTGTTTTAACAACTGGTATATGAAACTGCCACAGTTTTGTCATTACCTCACCAAGAAATGCATCTCTTTTTATTACAATATGGTACGGTATCAAAAGGGTCAAGTCAACCAAAATGTGAAAGCACAATATACAGTAGGAATAGATAGCAAGCTAAGAGGAAATCATAGGAAAAGTGATGTTTTTAGAATTATTTCATACGATGATTCTGGGGTTTGTTTTGTTTTGGGTTTTTTTGTTTTTTTTTTTCCTTCTGTGACACCTCCAGCACACCTACTAAATCACATGGAAACAACCAGAATCGGCAGTTACCCCAAGGTAAGTGATACAATCTCCTAGCTAAATGAGTTATTTTGTTCCTTACCCTTCCAGTATTTCGTACTGAAAAGAAAGTTTAAAGTTGAAATTTCTAAGAAAGTACTAGAATTTAAAATATCTCTTTTTTGGTACATTTCTTTCTTCTAGGAGATTCATACAGTAGAAGCTGTTTGATTGAGAGGAAGAGGAGAAATCAGAGGTGGTGGAGTTAACTTCTAAATTACTGACAGCTGAGTTCCCAAGGCTGTATGCTTTGTTCATTATTTATAATATATCTTTTCTAGCAGTAGAAATGTATTTGTATAATACTTAAAATAATTACTTTTAAGTTAATTGCTTCAGTTATTTTTAGCAATATTCCGAATATTTTTTAAAGAAAATAAAGTGAAATAAAAGTTTGTTAGGAAGGAGGATTTTTTTGACCTGACACATTGAAAAATATCTCGAATACCTTCGGTTAAAAGTTTTATTTTTCATTTTTCCTTATAGCTAGTATATCATGATATCCTTTCTAAACACTAATAACACTTATATGTGGCCTGCCCCTGCAGAAGCATTCACATATATGGCAGCATCTGCATTAGAATTTTTGCCCATAGCATCATGTGGTTACAGAGTGGATCACCTGAATATTCCTATTTACTGTGAACTTGATTGGGTCCCATAGTTTTCGTGTACATGAACTAAGTCTGTTTTGGAGGAAACAAAGTTAGGAGCTCTGCTCTGAAGTGTTCCACACCCCGGCAGGGACATAATGATTCTGAACCAGTAGCTGGTTCCTCAGGCATCTTTGAACCTGAGATACGGTGGAGTATTTTCTCTGGAAAACCAGGCTATAACCATGTTTCATCTAGAAGGACTCTGAAAGGAATTCCTAAGCTCAAAAAATCCCAGACCACCTGCAGGCCAGATAAAGGACGCACAGATCTGCCTGCTTCATCCTCTGGCTCTCTAGCTATTAGGTAAAATTATGCTCTTCTGTTCAAAAGTAAAACAGTGACATTGTGTGAGATGCACTAAAGCCAACCCCAGAGATACTGGAGAGTAGATGAAAATGTCTACAAATTTTTTGAAGTGCATCATTGACATATGTGAAGCTTTGTACAGGGAGAGAGGGGGTCTACTTGGAAAGTATCCTGATTCTGTTAATTGCTTGCTCATTATTCCACAAGCAAGCTTACACATTATTTCCTGGTTTCAGATAAGGCACAGCTGGAAATCTGTCTGATGTTATCAGCTCTTTTGAAGTGATTGGGCAATACCTGCATGATTAGAAAGAAAAATCTACAGAACAATATTTTTATTAAATACATTGTGCTTTTTGTACAAACTGACACAAAATGTTTTACAGCCATTTCTTATGTGTTTAGTCAAATATACCAGTACCATATATAGTGCTGTCATTTTTCTGAATACATTAAATATATGAATAAAAAAACTCATGGAGACTACAGTCACAAAATTACATTCACTCTGACAGTAGTGAATTTTCTCAGCGTTACTTGAGGAACATGAGAGAGACCAAATCAATTCAGACCGTTTCTGACAAAGTCTTCTGTCTGACAAGGCCAGCAGTGGATGTCCAGAACGTGGCAAAAATGTAATGACATTTCCTGGACACATCCCATCATCCCCATGACCTTTGGTCAGGGGCTTTCCTAGACCAAAGTAATGCTTTGCCTTTTATCACCTCCAAAGGACTAGGACTTTTCCTTTAAGTGTATACCCGTTTTTATGCACTGTAGCTCTTTATGGGGAGAGAGCAAGATCATTACTTGCTGTGCGTGTTATGCTCATGACTGTATGCATTTGTGCCATGTTCCCCTCACCCTGCTGTGTCTTTTCCAGGCTGAAGGGTCCTAGTCTGTTTTGTCACTTCTTGTGCCAAAAATGTTTCTTACCTTGATAATCACTGTCATTCTCTGAAACTTCACAGTTTTCACTGTACCCATTTTGATGTAGGAACACCATAACTAATAGCATTTAACAAGAAGGTGCAGTACAGTTTTCTACATAGTCACAATAATAATTTCTGATTTATTTTCTGTTTCTTTCTTAATTATTCCCAAATATGTATGTGTTTTTATTTCTATTGATCATTGTATTGATGTTTCTGATCGGCCAGAACCTCTCAATATATATCTAGAGAGTTGGAATTGTTTTTTCCATACATGATTTACTATACATTTGTCTATGATGAATTTCATCTGCCCGTCACTGAGTTTCCTGGACTTTCTCTGTTCTTGGAAAGCAGCCATCCTTTTTGTTACCATGAATTCGTTAGTATTGTCAACACACTATGGCACTTCATTGTTCATCCACTTTTCCATATCATTTATTAATATATTGAGACACCATCACAATTGCTCGTGACTCCTCATTTGACATCTCTGGCTCTGTGAAAAGTGGTCACTTTGCTTCATGTTTCTGTTTTCCAACAGTGTGAAGACCTTCACCATTATCCTATGCCTAGATTTGTTAAGAATGCTCATTTTGTCATCTTATGGGACACCTTTTGGCAGTCCAAGTGGATGATACACAAATCTGATTTGTCGCTATACTTGTTCATTCCTTCACAAGACCCCTATAATTTGGAAGGTAATAGTTCTATTTACAAGAGCTGTATTGACCCTTCCCAATGTATTTTATTCCAATTTTCACTAATTCTGTTCTTTATTATGATCAACAGATCAGCTGTTACATCCTTGATTTCCTTTTGAACACCATGACGAGGATCATCTGTTACTGACAAACAATTATTTTGTCAATTTCTGTAACTTCTTCTACCAGTATTTCAGCTTGAGATGGATCACTGATATTTTCCTTGCAAAGAAAGATTTTTCAGAATAGGCTCTTCAATTGATCTCCGCAGTAAATGCATAGATTGAAAAAAAAAAAATCTCTTTGTCCTTATCTACTCTGCATACTCCTGCTACACTTTAATGTTCTACTTTTTCTGTGGTCTTTTTGACAGGCTTCTTACTTTTTATATGTTTGAAAATATTTGAATATTTATTGTCTGGGTTTTGAAAATTCTTTTGAAAATTGTTCTTCAAGCTCGTGTTTGGCCTGCTAAAACCTGATAAATATTATGATCCCTTCTATCTTCCTCATTTACATGCATCTTCACTATTTGAAAGCTGACTACTCAATTTTAATACCTTCTCCTACCTTGATATTTATCCAGCTTTTTCTCAACTTCATAAAAAGTTTTTAGAAGTGGTATGCATATGACTTGGGCCTCTAATATTGTGGGTTTAGATAGTTTTGAGCCTACTGCAAGAATTTACTCTTTTGACTGCCCTTCACAATTTTTAACAACTTCCTTATTCTTTGTAATTCTTCATTTTACAATTTGTAGTGCAAAGCAGTAGTAGACTTTGTAAATCTGTTTGCTCCTATACGGGTGTCCAGTCTTTCTGTCTGCTTGATTTACTTTCATGCAGAGCAGCTCTTCAACCATGATCTGTAAGCCACCCCTTACTACTGGTCTGGACCTAGTTAGAAGTTTCCTCTTTTTGCTTCCTGACCAGGGCCTCCATAAAGCAATCATTTAACATACCTAAAAATTTGAACTTCATCTTATATTCTAATGCAATATTTGCTGAATCTGAGATGCAGCTAGCCTTCCATATCTATTGCAGTTATCGCTCTTGCAGCTTTCCTGAGCATGTCAAATGACCTTTCCAAGTATTTAACATTCACTTTCACCATGCTGATTGGGCAACAGTATACTTTAAATTCAGTGTTATCTTCTAGGAAATGTAGACCTGAGGAATCGGCCAGGCCCAGCTCCATGGAAAAGATGTGCTTTTCTTTCAGTATCTTCAGTATGATGGAGGTTTACAGATCCTCTTTGAATTTGTATGACATAAGCATATGGCAGTTGTCTACAGTTGACTAACAGAAAAATTTTGAGGATATGTTGATTACTGGGTTTAATACTTTATTTGAAATTTGAGAAGACTCTTTGCATGCAAATAAATAACTTTATCGGAAAAAAAATGAGGTTATCTCTGCAAATGCTAAGTGTTGGATGTGTGAATCTAGTTTTCATGTTCAGGCTTGACTTTTGATGAGCTTCTAAATTAAACTTCACAATAATTCAATTTTAAATGATTCCTTAGTAAAGGTGGTTATCTTGACAATGAGTTAGCTAAAAAAAAAAAATCCCCAAATCATTGCTTCTTTTAAAAATGGGATTGGTCTAAGCAGTCATTAGAGCTTGACACACTGGTTTCCTCTGCTTTCTGCACACACTCAGCTCTAAAACTGTGCTGCATCAGGCTAGGACAAAGTTTTCCATAAGAAGAAAGTTACATAGCGATGCAGCTAACTTTTAAACTGTTAATTTTTTTATTATTATTATATTTTTACTGGAATTCGCTTCTTGCTCTTGACCATGAGCTTTCTTGAAAAACCATTGTCCAGATAATCTGCAGGCATGACAAGTTCTGTAGGCATGGAGGATGCTGATTACAGGTACACAATGTAGTACATTGAATTTGGCCTCTTTGAATGAGACTTCTGTAAAAGTCTTGTTTATACTGTTAACTGGCTAATAGTGTCTAGTATTACCCTTTCCACACACTGCTTGTACATCATTGGCATGACACCCTCTGTAACATTTTAATATGGCAGAGAACTTAATAAGATCTTACTGGAAACATGGTACTGTATCTTCAATTTCAACATGGCATTTATTTCATTTTTAGCTCAGTTGTCCCTGCTGGCTCAAGCTCAGTTCTTTGGGTGGGACTGGGATAATTATCTTCTGTGCCAAGGACAAACAGTTCATTCAAAATGATGCCTGGAGCTACAATCGGCGTTTGCAGGAAAACAGCAAACTAGGCTTTTTAACATGACACTAATCCTTCCCTAAACAATTAGTGAGAGCTGACCTTCAACTTTTCCCTTTAACAAGTTTAGGTTTACAGTTCATGGCTGGATTTTCTAAAATGAGATTTGAATATCCCTCTTGAAAAAAATAAATGTGTTATAGAAAATGTTTTAGAATGGCTGATTCAGTTTGGTTTACTGGAAGTAATAAATGCCTCATTTTGCAGTACAAGTAAGCATTGTTAAAAGCAATTATTTGATCTGCTGTTTGTGAAAGAAGCTGAAATGATAGTTTTGAAAACTAAAGACCTCTGTTCTTCTACAATAAAGCTACGATAAGGACAGCTGTAGTGCAAAAATTCATGTTTCATCATACCAGTACTGCTCAAGTCCATTTTGTGAACAGGCGGTAAAAGAAAACAAGAGGTAAAAGGTAGATTTTTTATTAGCATAATTTGTCAAGGATTTATCCAGCCTTGCAAATATCAAGTGCTTGTTCCTTTCTTATTTTAATCTCTAG
Organism: Cariama cristata; assembly: GCF_000690535.1. Taxonomy (NCBI): domain Eukaryota; kingdom Metazoa; phylum Chordata; class Aves; order Cariamiformes; family Cariamidae; genus Cariama; species Cariama cristata. The sequence continues at coordinate 7,596 of NW_009607483.1, read as the reverse complement.
TGAAGATCAATAAATGTTTCTCTTCTTCAGAAACCGTAGCTCTAGAGGCAGATTTTGGTCATTTGTATTTTAACTACCAGGAAAAAGGACCTATGGATTGTTACGGGATATTTTACTCTAACCCTAGCCCAGTGTGTTGCCCTGCTGCTGCAATGTTTCTCAGTCATTACTCAGTCATCACTAATTTACTGTGGGCAACCTGCTGTTCTTGTCAGGTCTTAAATTTTAAAGCAGAGTGACATTGGGGCAGTAGGTTTTCTGTGAGCCTTGGAGTGAAAAATACTAAACTGTTGTTATCTGTAGAAACAGCTTCCACATTGGGTGTTGTGTGTATACTTTCCCGCCTCCTGCTAGCACCCTCTAAGCTGTTGTAGGGCAAGCGGAAAATAGCAATCTTCTCCAGCAATCTGACAAACAAGTCTTTTTCAGCCTTCCGAAAGATGACCTATGCACTGCCCACAACAGACTGAAATAACTAGTGCAGGATGGAAGGTGGTCATGAATATGTGTACATGGGACAAGTATGAGGGAAGAGAAGTAGTTGGATGTGGGCAGACAGCATTGAGTAGAGGGAAGAAGTTTTATTGACTGATCACTCCTGCTAGCTTCACGAGGTGTGCCAAAACCCTTCCATCATTGACCTCCATGGGGATACCTGGTCTAGCCAACTAAAGAGGGTATGGGGCTATGGACCAAGACATGACTGCCTACGGGGATCAGCTGTTAGCAGAGCCTCAAGCAACCAGTGAGCCGTGGTGACAGCTCCCAACCACTGATGGGATGAGGCAGCTAGTTTTGGGGAGGAAGGCTGCTAAGTGTGTGAATGCAAGAAGTGAGCTCTGTGCCTCGCTTGCCCTCAGGACCACAGAATGGGCCTGGCCTATTTTATTAAGGAAGAGCTCTGCAAAATAGTAATGCTGATTGTTGTTTCTATGATTTATACCTGTGTCCAGTAGAAATCAAGTTGGGACAACTGATTTTTCCTGGAGGCCGTTATACTAGTCCTCACATGATTTTTAGCTTCAATCAGTACTATGTTTCGCTAGATGTAAACTGGTTAATTAAGTATGCATAGTTCTGTAGCCCATTGCCATTTCTGAGCTGTCCAATTTCTCTTCAAGTTTGGTTTTTTTTATGCAGTTGACATCATTGTGTGAACATTACTAGATGCATCTCCAAAATTAACTTAGTATTGTCATCAAGATATTGCAAATGGCTATATTTCCAACGTTACAGTAGCAGAAATTGGTACACAATTAGCCCTTTGTATAGCACAGCAACAAGGAAGGAAATGATAGTAAGAAGTAGAAATGTACAGGTGGGTTTGGTTATGAATGTCTTGGGAAAAACAGCTGAAGGACAAAAAAAAAAAAAAAAGAAAAAAATCAGTGAGGCAAGAGGCATGGCGGCACAGCAGAGTAAGATCCTTTACCTCGTGTCTGACTGCAAGGATGTGAGTAAGCTTTGGTTCAGCATCTCTGTAGGCACAGTTCATACTGACTGAAATGATGATCTTACTAGCTCAAGTTCAGTATCACCCTAAAACGTGGCTCCATATTCTTTGAAGACGAACAGATTTGAGCAGAGGAGCATTTGTCAGTATCCAGTTGTCCTCCTTGATCTCTCTAAAAGCAAGAGGTTCAGAAAAATGCTACAATTAGAGTTGCTTAAGTGGTATATGAATGCCTCAGCTTGGACCATTTTGCTGAACTGTAAAATAATACTTAGAAGAATAAAAGTTCTCCTAGTAAAATCGCAGGCTTAGGCACAGTGATTTGGTTGTGTACCTGCAGGTACTTCCTAAAGATGTAATTCAATTTTAATTTATTGCACATTCAATGTATTTCTCATTTTGTTCATGTAATGATTGATTTTGTGCTAAAGACTGGAAATCATGCTAAACTGAACACAATTATTTTCCTTTTTCTGCAGTATTAAAATCTTTCACAAAATAGAAAAATATCCAGTTCCAGTGTTGTAATAGGTGTTGAACAAAGGAACTATACATACAAAACCTGAGAGAATGCTGTCCATTTCTTTATAGCAGAAGAATCAACTGATTTATCTGAAAAAGGGATATGTTTACATCCTCATCAAAGATAACAAAAAACAAACAAGAAGCTATGAAAAGCTTTGCTTTGTATTTTCCTTTATTGAAATCAGGGCAGCAACTTTCTTCATGCATTAAGTAGGTAACATTACTGCAGATGAAATAAAGGGCTGGAAACAGTGGTTTCCCTGATGGTGGGTCCAACTCAAAGACAGGGTCTTCAGAGCAACGTAGAATGTTAAGGGAAGAAACAAACACTTTCTTTGCAAGTTTAAGAGCAAAGTTTAACATAACCGGGGAATGTATATCCCAAGGAATTTATTTTCAAACAGGTGGGAAGGAGGGCTACCTGGCTTATGCTACATCCAGTTATTCACCTTCTTCATAGTGTGAAAAGAGGGAGGACACAGCACTAAGAACAGCTGTTTCATTTATTTTAACTCCTCAAATTGAAGGCTGCTGTCTCCTTGGGGAAGGTGAAAGGAGAAGGAGACACTGTGGGTTTGGGCAGCTGAAGGCCAGGCTTCAGAGGTAGGAGAGCTTGTGCCAGGCTCCTGGACTTTGATCCATATCCAAGCGGCTGACTCACAGGATACAACACGTGGACTTTGGGCTGTGGTCGCAATGAGCAGAGACTTCTGGGTGAAAGAGACTGAACTTCACGGATATAGTAAGTAAAGGAGCCTGAGTATTTTCACTGTGGAACATAGGAATCATGGTGGGTGCTTGTTATAGTTATGAATGGGTTTCATCATATGCCTGGGAAATGAAATAGTAGTACAAATCCCCTCCTGTGTCTCCATGCTATTATTACTCATTTATTTGAGATGAAATCTGCATCTACTTTGAGAAGAAAAGAGAAAAGAAAGAAAAGAGAAAAGAAAGAAAAGAGAAAAGAGAAAAAAAGAAAATAAAAAGAAAAAATAAAAGAAAAGAGAAAAGAAAAAGGATGACAAAGTGCCAATGCAGTTATTTGTATTTTGATGCAGTTACTGGAAAACGGAAAGCAAATTTAGTCTCTGTATGGCAAATGGCGTTTAGGGAAATGGAATGACAGTGGCACTATGAGACTATAAAGCTGAACAGCGTTTATTCCATGAGCTTTGAGTCCAAGAAATGTTTATTCTTCACTTCTACCTAGCTGCACCTGTAAGACCTGTGAATGACAATTGTTTGTGTATTTCAGACCGCTCAGAACACAAACTTGGCTTTCTTAAATACAGCTGAGACAGCTGAATGTGCTTTGGTTTAACTTAAACATTACAGGAGAATGGCAAAAAATAATTTTTGACCATTTCATACCAGTTAGACAAGTTAAAGACAATTAAACTTGTTGCAAATATGTATCTGCCTTAATACTTTCTTTTGCGGTTTACACACTGCAATGTGCATTTATCTAGAACATGAATTGTATTTTTATATCTTTATAGGTTTGAACAAAAGTGTTAGCTATACAACTCTCTAAATGAATGCTTAGTTACGTAAAAATAATTTCAATCTTTCTAAATGTAATTTTAATGTGTAATTTATATATTTTATTTATCATATTTAATGAGGGTTTCTCTAACATTACATTTGGACACAGATGTAAGATTTTGCATATTTTAGTGATTTACTCAGATATGAAATTGTTAAAAATATAAATGAGTAAAAATTCAACATGAACAAAATACATATTTTATATTTAGCCATCTACTTTCAGGTGAAAATATTTATCATGTCCTGTGAGACTTGTTCAGTGTTGTTAGGGTGACCTTGGAAAGCTGGACTTCTCTGATGAAACTTGAAAAATCAGTTTCTTTTCTTAGTGTAAGACTTTGGGGTGATTGGGTGACAATGCAGTTGATCGGTTATTTGTGTTTATGTAAAGAAATCGTTGGGTTTTGATCTACTTTGACTCTCAATTCTCAATTAAGCATAAGCATAAGCATACCTGAGTAGGAAAGTGTAGTTCCAGACTAGTGACATTTATTGATATAATAGCTGTAAAATGTTACAAAATCCTGCATGCCAAGGTATTAATATCAAATTAAAATGATGTGAGTATGTGTGGTAAAAGTACAATTGAAATACACTTCTCACTGACACTAGGGTAGTCCTGAGCATGTCCAGAAAGCATGGTACTCTCTTGCATAGCCAAAAGATGTTCATTCTACCTCTCACTTCCAGATTTCTTTGAGCTTTAACACCTCTCTGTAACCATTTATAATGTATTCTTGAAGTTACTTATATTTAGCTTCTAGATGCCGAGCTACCCATCATTTTGCTTACCCTTAGTCATCTTGCTATGCATTACAAATATTGAAATGTCTTGTTAATAAAGTAGTTGCTTATTTAGACTGTTAAAACTACAGATTAGGTGACAGTGGGATGCCCAGGAAGAAAAATCCATTAAAGATGTCTGTTTAAGGGAAAACTGAGCGTAGGATAATAAATTTTCATCTGCATGTAGCCATCATTACCTCTTCAGTGTAAAGTCTGGGCTTCTCATTTGTCACACTTTTTAACAAGGGTAGGAGAGGGATGGAGTAGAATGAATCACTGCAAATTTCTATCAGCATTTCCCATTACAACGATCACAGCTAATGCTACATTTAGCTCCTGCTGTGTGCTCCATAGTTCCACCAGAGATGTCACGGATCCTGCTGAAACATGCAATTCCTATGTTGCAGGAATATTTCACAATTTTGCTTTGTTCTGCATTGTAAAGGATAATTTTCCAAAATGTGTTGTATTATGGCTTCAAACATCTAAAAATATTTTTAAAGTATCTTTTTGGAGAAATTGGAGTTCGAACAGAGTAGCATTTGTCACTTCTGTTTAGTTTTTGTTCAAACCATCAGAATTTCATACTTCTACCGCCAACAAAAAAGAAGTTTTGAACTGGAACCAATCAATCAGTAGAATGAAATTCCATTACTAAGAATTTTTACAAATAAAGTGCAATCACTAATATCGACTTTATCAGTTATTACGATATGTCAGTAGTAATAGAACATTCTCTAGCATTTAATGATAGTTTAATACAGGGCATTCTTAAATGCTAATACTATTAGTATATTCATGAATGTATGTAAACATGCTGGAGACAATATAACTAAAATCATGAGTTTATCTGAGATGAATGCTTCAAAATATTTATGAAATCACTTGAAAAGAAATACAAATGCAAAGAATTGAGTACTTTTATTTAAAACTTTTTAAAAATATACTGTATTAAAACCAGTATTGTCAAGTTAAGTGCTGTTTCAGAAGAGCCTGTGTAATCAGATAGATGCAGAAAGCTGTAAGGTGGTGACAGAATTATTCTGTTGGACCTGGTGATCTCATACTGCCATTGCTGCTAGTGAGGACAAAAAGAGAAAGAGATGCTGAATCACTCCATGAGACTGCCTTGCGGTTCATAAAATCCGGATCTTTAACAAGTGCAGATTACTGAACTCTATGATTTTTTTTCCTTCACTCATTTTCTAAGAGGATCATAACAGAGGAGAAGGTGCTAAGAAAACTAGAGTTTTAAAATTAGCTGCACATGGGAGGTGAACATATGGAATAGTTTAATACAAAATTCACAGCTTGCTTTATGAAACTCCTCTGAAAAATACCACAGCTAGTGTAAGATATTTGTGCTATTTAAAAAGGCTTGTTCAGATAAGTGCTCCTTTTATAGCTTGGAGAACATACCGTAGGTGTGCTTAAAAAAATCTTCCATCCATAAAATTGTTTGTGCACAAAGACGACTGTGTAAAAAAGAGATAGCACTGACCTTTTATTTTGCTTATGGCCTACAGACCCTAGTTGTCATCATCATATAAATTAAGTATGTGAATGTGGTGTCCTACTCATACATGACTGGATTTTATGACTTGTGTCTGTTATGTCACTGTTTAGCGCCATTGATTGCTCTTTAATTTTGAGTCAATGTTAACAGAGAACAGAGTTTGAAACATTTCGCATGGGTTGTATAGTAAAGGTAAATATCAGTGGCGTATGAAAAGATGTGGCAGGAGATTATCTGTGAGGGATCTTTTGCTGTGCGGTTTGTTTTGCCTGGCTTCATATTCACTGATCACTGGTCAGATGGTGAGTTACTTAAGATTCCTACATTGTTTTTCCAGAAAGGGTGGAAATCAAGGGTTTTTGGCTGTAGGTGGTAGTTAGCAGCCGCTCTTTTGCTAAAGAGCATTCGACTAACATTCTTCCATGCCCTGGTTATTAACATTATTCAATATTTTGTTTGTTTTCAAAGAGTCATTTCAGATGCAACATCTGTGATAGCCTAAGCTTAAGGAGAACATTTTTAAATAGTCATTTTAAATGAACACACAATGGTTTGTTTTACTCAGTTACGTAGAGTCTTATATTTCATCAAGATTACAGACAAAACGCTGGGTTGAAATGAGATGTATGTTTATATATATTTGTATCAGAAACATTACAGGAAAATAATCCTTTAATTTCTTACCTATTAGATATGAAAAAAGTTTCTGTAGTACCTACTCAGGGCTCGCTACTCAGCTGAAGCTATGTTGAGTTATCTCATCTGTCCAGTGATAACTTGGCCTTAAAATATCTTCTACATTGTAGAACTCAGTGAAGCTGCTTTTCCTGTTTTCATTATGTTTTCTTATTTTCTAAGTATGACTTTTTAAGGATGTTAAGAAGGAAAATAATGTTAAATCCTACAAATTGTAAGAATGGTCTTGCCTCCGTTCTCTCACTCTGTCACTCGCATACACAAAGGCCTTGAATGTGTTCCATTTCAGTCAAATAGTTAAAAAATAGGAATGCTAAATAAATCTAAATTTAAACACTAGAGTTCAAGCTAAAGAGCAATCAAAATGTTTTTAGGACTTAATATAATTGTGAACATCTTTATGACTTCTTTGACTTCTAAAATCAGCATTGTATGCAAAGCTTCTAGCTGGATATTCTTAGTGTATCATAGCATAAAGTGCTACAGATATGTCATACACATCAGCGGGAAATAGCCCTAACACTGGAAAAGTCTGAAAAACACTATGCCATACCATTCTCAGGTGTTTGACTGTACTAATAAGGATAACTGTCTCTGAAAACAAATGAGTATTCAAAGAAGCCAGGTTAATGATCAAAAGCTAATTAACTTTGTAGATATTTGTAAATAATTAAATTAGAGGATGTTGCATTTAACACTGTATAAAAAGTAATAGGTAACCATCAAACTATCATAAAGGAAATTATATGCCTCTTTAGTGTATTGTCTATGATATGATTGTTCTAATGACTGGTTTACATATACCTCTTTCCTCTGATTCAGTAATGTTAATGACTGACGACGGTTTGTTTTTTTTTTCATTTTTAAGAGATTTATTTTACAGTAAATGAAAATTTGTTGGAGAAAACTCTTGTGAAAAATATTTTCAGAGTATTTCTCAGATCCAGCATGAATTTGACTACAGGTTGAGGTATTTATCTGAGATCTATTGGGCTTTAGATTCATGGTGTTGCTTTGAGGAATATTTTGTTATTTCTATGTCAAAAAACCCTGTCCTAATTGTATGGGG
>NW_009607482.1:86359-95708 GCF_000690535.1 Cariama cristata | reverse complement strand
GGCCCCGGGCTGAGCTCGCGGGGAGTGCGTTTTCGCTATTATTTCAATTATTACAACTTCCTGAATAGGTTGAAGGTCGTTCATAATTCACGCTTCTGTCATCTTTACACATGCCAAATGCAGTCTATTAAGCATAAATAAAATTTCAAGTGCCTGACCAGGAAAAGTAAACTGACTGACACTTACTTGAGTGTCTGTTTGATTTTTTTTTTTTTTTTTTCCTTTTTTTTTTTTTTCTCCCCCTCCCCTTTCCCTTTACGGCTTTGCAGTTTGGGAGCTTTTATTTCTGCTCGGTAGCATAAATATATGACCTGCGGTGTAGGCAGGCACAGAGGACTGATGAGTTAGGCCTCCCCCAGCCTCTCCCCACCTCAGACCCCCTGAACTTTGAAAGTGTTTCCAGATCTGGATCCGATTTTGCTCTTCCTATATAAACTGCAGTCACACACGGCTGATCCCAGGGCATGTGAAATGCGCATCTGGACTTTGCTTTTATTTTTTTTTCCCCCCAGCTCTGGTTGTTCCTCTACCGTGCAGCAGCTCTTCCTCTACTTCTCGAGGCAGACCGATGTGCGCTCGCGTGTCGTGAGCGCCGGTTAACCCGAGAAAGTCAGGTAATGACACGGGCTTGGTAGGCTGGACTGGTGATACCCAGAAAATTAAAACCTTTCATTAATTACAGTAGAGTCAGAACTACGTCCAAGAAATCTCCAAGCTTTGCAAGTGAAAAGTCCATTTATTCTACATAAGTGTTTCCTAATACAAAAAATACTGTGTGCGGTAGAGGTGGTTGTTGTTGCAAAACAGGGGTAGCCAGGAGGGGACCTGCAGGGCTGCGGGGTCATTTATGAGCTTTCCCATCTTGGGGGCTTGCAGGACCCCCACGCCGTCTGCCCTCAGTAGGCTGCTGCTGCCTAAAAACTCAGGCAACGTGGTTCATTTCAACAGTTAGCTTCTCACTTTTTCTCAAACAGGATAATTCCAGGAGGTGTTAGGTGGGAAGAGTGAGAAAAAAGCTTTTCCCGTGAAGTGATAAGGACAGCTCTTAAAATTGGGTTAAATTTACCTGCAGTATCATTTTGGTTTAGAGTTCAATATGTTTTATTTTAGATTCTCACTGGAACACAATCCGGTATATAAACTGTTGGTGTAGGGAGGGTTTTTTTGTAAGTACAGAAAATTAAAAAAAAATATTTTTAATAATAATTAAAGTGAGTATTTTAGTATTAATAATACTGTGAAAATGCCAGAGCTGGAAATCTGTCACTTGGACCTTGTTTTGGAGGACGTTAATACTGAGATGCAAAATGAAGAAACATCACTCAACCTAAAACACGGAGTTTTTCAGCGTATTCCGTCTCGTCTCCCCACTGAGGTACAGAGAGGCTGGCCAGGTAGTTTCTGATGAGTAGCTTAACTGTCTTGGATATTTTGGAGCACCAATGCAGACAGGACAATTGGCTGCAGAGTTTACACCCTACAGCTGTAAGAAAGATGCTGCATCGTACCGGGGCTTCCCAAAGAGAGGTGATGCACCCCAGCACAGCGCTTCGTGAACAAGACCCTCTTTATGCCCGTGTACGGTCCCATGTGTCCTCACTTTGCGACGAGAGGTGAAAAGGTCTATCAAAATACCTTTGATGGGACAGAGAAAATACTGGAGAAGGCTTTGCTGTGGTTTTTGTTCACTCCTTGGTGTGGATGCACCGCTGACCTCAGAAGAACAGCTGAGTTTACCCGACCGTGACACAAAACTCGGTAGCACGGAGGCAAGGCCTGGGCAGAGCAGGAGCTTTGGCACAGCCCCTCTGCGGTGGTGGAGGTCCCACCTGGCCGCATGGTGGGCCTGATCCTGCTCCCTCCCCAAGCGGGAGGTGGGTGCTGTTGGAGCAGGGAGGTCTGCAGAAATCTCTCTGGTCAGTGTGCAATGCCATACAGGTATTATTTCCACCCAAAGCCAGCCAGCAACCAGGCTTATCTTCCACAGATCGGACTGCAGCTTCCCTTTCAGATGTGTGGAAGCCGTTACACTTCTGGAAGAAAAAAACCAGCTTTCCATACATTTATCTTAATAAATGGAAAACCAAGCATCGTTTAAAGCGAATACTCACTGGATCAGATTTATTTGCGGGAGCTAAAAGCTGGCTTCACTTAAATGTGTTTCGGCCTTTGAACAAATGAGTTGTGTTGCCCCAACCGCATCCCCAGCTCGCCGAAGCCCACAAGCAGCCCCACGTCTTTCGGCACCGATGGCGGCATCGGCTCCGGAGGGGATTGTGGTACCAGGCATTCGCCTGGTGGCATGAAGACCCTGACACGACTCTCTTGGCCTCTTGCGCCCTCCAAAATACTCGATGGAGTTCGAAAGCCCGTCAACAAAGGGTAAAAATGGGAAACCCGAGCAGACCCAGCCAACGGTTCAACCAGGGCGGCGTGGAAGAGGAGGGAGGTGCAGCCTGGGCAGATCAGGCTGCCCATCAACTCCTTCTCCTGGCTTTTATGGGTAAAATTGGCCATAAGCAGGGGCTTGTGGCACAGGTACCTTGTGCCCGATGTCTTTTCCCAGTGCTTCTGGCACCTGGAAAGGGGCGAGCACCAGGGCGGTAGGACGAACTGGCCACGGCAGCCTTCGCCCCCGCTCCCCTACCTGCCTCCTCCCGAGGGGTTTTTGGGACAAGGCGAAGAAAAGAAAACAAATCCGAGGAAGTGCATCTTATTTCGTTATTTTTAGGTATTTAGCCCGTATCTATGGGCAAAGACCGCTTGTGCAGAAAGAAACGATTAGGCGATACGGCCACCTCCTGGAAGACATCGGTATGTGCTCGGCTGCCGGGGCCACCCGATGGGCGATGGTTCGGGTGGGACCAGGCAAGGAGAATCCCCCCACATCTCTAGATACCCTTACCTGCCTTGCGACAAAGGCATCTGTTTGGCTTTAAACAGTGGAGGTGATTTTCTGCCTTTCTCCTGATGCGCTGAGATGAGTATTGAGAGTTAAGATTTTGAGAGCGAAACCTTTAAACGTACGTTAGTCTGAGAAGACGCAAAAGCTTAATTTTTTAGCATCGGAAACATAACTGTCATGTGTTTTTGTTTAACAAGACCCGAGGAAGTTACTAATATTTATTTGAGCTGCTTCGTGGAGCTTTTTAGTGCTCTTCACATTTCCTGCTGGGGCAGAAAGCAGCCAGATGGATTTTGGGAATTTCCTTTCGGCAGAGCCTCGCGGTGCCGGCGTGAGCTTTCTCTGGGTCCCGGACCCAAGGAAGCGTGGCCCCATCGCCTCCCCGCAGCCTCCTCCTTCCCCAGCAGGCTCCGTCCCAGAGCCTGGAGCCTGATGTCACCTGTACAGGGGCACCAGGTGCCACCGGCCGGTGTCACCGCCGGCCGCTTTGGCTGCTCACGGTGTTTCTTCATCCGGGACTGATTTTTCCTTTGATTTCCATTTGAAGCCAAGGAATAACCAGGTGCGCTGATTTGTATAAGCCTCTCACTGCACAGCTTTCTGGACTGCATAGGTGATTGAAAGGGGGGGGGGATTGGATGCCTGTGGTTTAATCAGCAACATCTTCTCAGGTCTACTTTAGTGCCTTTTCCCAGTGCAACAGGAGTTACCTTCCTTACATGGATCACTCAGGGATCTGTTTTATGGCTACTTTGTACACGGCTTTGGTATAACTAAGCATGCAAATCGCTGGTGATATTTGCAGTCATCACGCAGGTCATTTTGCAGCAGAGGCTGTTGAAAGCAATTGTCCTTTTTATCCTCGCAGAACCCAAAGCACCGACAGCTTTGGGGCTGGAAGGAGCAGACCTGCCATAGTCGAAGTCAACACCTCTCCAGCAAATGGCAGCCAGCACCCACACCGCGGCAGGGTCTGGCCACGTGGTTTGGTCCTGTGATACTCACCAGCAACGTTTTTGTGTCTTTGCCCATTACTGTAGTCACATTGCTTTCTCTTTTTTTTTTTTCCCCCAGATATTCTACAGAGTGGTAGCAGATATTGAACCAGGAGAGGAGCTCTTACTGTTCATGAAGAGTGAAGATTATTCACATGAAACAATGGCTCCGGACATTCACGGTTAGCCACTTCTTACTGTCTAAACTAATAGAAAGTATCATTGAAATTAAGCAAAAGATTAGGGAGATTTCTCCTCTGTTGGAATCCTTTTGAAATCTGGGATGGCTTCACTGCAGCCAGGGAGGAGAGCTGGACTACAGCTGTATTTGTCTCCCTTCTGCCCTCTTGTTTCTCTGAAAGCTGTTCAGTGAATAAACAAGTCTAACGTTACCACAACTCCTTCAGTCCCTCTGAAGAGTGAGTCTGCTCTCAAAAGCGATGCCAATGCTGGCATTGTGGATTCTCTGTTTATTTTCTTCGTCATTCCATCATTCCAGCCTGGTCCAACCAGGAGTGTAGCTTCATTCAGTGTTGCGTTTGAATGCAACTGAATGTTGCTTCGTTCCATGTTTCGTTTTCTCCCTGCTAATCTGGCGAGCTCCAGTTTGCATAGTCGATATTTCTCAGCATTGCATCCCTGCAACTTCTAATGTTGTTCAGGTTTTACCCTCACTCGAACCTCCCTGGTGGAAAGAGAGGTCTGCAGATGTAGCTGAGGGCAGTAGTAAGGCTTCAAGATTGAAACTTGATCATTTTGTGGGTATTGCAAAAGGAGAACAAGGATCCATGTCCTTATCTCTAGGCTGTGCTGCTCCTGCAGGACCTGTATGGACCATGATTTATAGATTATTTTTTGTCACTTAGCCAAACAACTGTTATTCTGTCATCTTGAAAAGAGAAAATCTCAGGTTTTTGATGTTGCTGTCACTTGTGAGAACATTTGAGCCATTCTTCCTCCTTGTGTTCATTTGTTACTCATCTGATGCACAGATTCTGGGTCTGAAACTGCTGAGCTGCTGCTCGGATTTGTCCCCCACCTCCGCCAGCTCCTTTTGCTCTGCTGTCCGTCGGGCAGCGAGCTCTACAGCACAGCGGGGTGTGGGTGTAGGGTATCTGCTTGATGCCTGTTAGGTTGCAGTTTATGGCAGAGTGGACATTTTACAAATTCTCAGGAATTCAGGGACACTGCACAGGGGTTTTCCCAGGGCAGGAGGTATCACGGGCTGCGCTTTCTTATAACTGCCTGTACATTTAGAGCAGTATCTTTTGTTCTCTTAAGAAAAAGGTGCGGATCATTCATTCATTCTAATTTAGTTTTGTGTTTGGCTATTTTTCCCTAGTGGTAACTTGGTTTAGTTATTGCTAAAGATGTTCCCCTTTTCAAGCGTAGCGTTTTCCATGCCTAGTCCCTATGATGAAGTAGCTATTGTATAAATGAAACCTGAGGAAATCTCTGCAGTCACATGCAGGGTTGTGTCCCACAGGGCTAATTTTAGAAGCAGACTGAGCCGAAGCATTGCTTATAGACAGCGGACAACAGAGCCCTATGATGCTTTCTCTGGATCAACTCAACTGTTAAGTAGCAACCAACTACATACATTTGAGATTTCAGCCAGGCTCCTCCGGGTCTTTCTGACTCCGAGCCCCTGGGCATTTCTGTCTGCAGGGCAGGCAACACTTGAACCAAACCAGGGCGTCTGGCTCCTCGTAGGGACCATCAGTAGGAAATCCAGCAGAAAAATATATCACGGGATGCTCTTCTCGAAGTTTTTTTTGGGGGATTTTCTTCAGCTAATCTGTTCTTTTGCAGGAATGACTAATTAATGGAATGCAATATTCACTCCAATGTGACGCTGTAGTGATCTTCTACACTCGTTTTCAGTAAGAAACAGGTTGTGTTTGATTTTAGGGAATTTAAAGCAAGGCCCCCTGTCTTCGTTTCCCCAACTTCATGTGTCTCTGGCTTACTTTGAATGGGGTTGGGTGCTGCAAAAGGACTGTAGTGGAAATGAAGAGACTTTTAAAAACTCTATAAAAACTCTTTGGCTATTTTAGATGCTGATGTTTGTGTCTAAGTCAGTCTCCGTCATTCAGAAACACAGAGACTGGCAGGTTCCGCCACATATCCACCTTAGACCCTATATGTCCCCATTTAGGCTAGTACGTAGACACACTGACTTTTGTCCTAAGCCAGTGTTAGGGATCCCTATTGGATGTCACCCAGGCAATTAACAGGTAGTATTGCACTGTCATATATTGTAGAATTAAAGCATTATCTAAAGCGTTCTAAGGCATCCTTGTTTCTTTTGAGGTTCTTGTCTTTTTCACTGAACAGCCATTTATTTAACCACACTCCTGATGGGGTGGTAGTTAAAAATAACTGAAAACTGATGCGGTCTCCCTGTGCCCAACCCCGTTGTCTTCCAGAGGAGCGCCAGTATCGCTGCGAGGACTGCGACCAGCTCTTTGAGTCCAAGGCTGAGCTTGTAGACCACCAGAAGTTCCCCTGCAGCACACCTCACTCTGCCTTCTCCATGGTGGAGGAGGACTTCCAGAAAAAGCTTGAGAATGAGAATGAACTTCAGGACGTGCATGAAATCCAGGAGTGTAAAGAGTGTGATCAAGTCTTCCCAGACTTACAAAGGTAAGAGTAGACGTTTTAAACGCGATTGAATGAGGAAAATTCGGTAGTGGCTTCAGTCAGATCATGCAAGGCATCAGCCGGGGCAGGATCTGATACCTTCATCTTCTATACAAACCAAAGATGAAGATGAATAAGACTTCTGTGCTGGTATGTGTTTTATGGCGTAGAAAGCAATGGAGTCTAAATAAACCAGAAATTTGGTCCTTGTATTGAAGACCTTAGTGGGGACCTTAAATTAAGAACTGGATCCCCTGATAATTAGATCTGTAGCTGGCGTGAATTGGGCTGGTTACAGTGAAATCAGAGGAGTGATTATTCTTCAGATCAGCTAAGGTCTGGGCTCCTTGGTTTTGGGTAGAAATAACTTAGAACATCTCCAAGTGGTGTTTACTGATGTTACCGATTTTATCTTTGCAAACAAGCCATGCTAGTTAGAGGCAGGTTCTAGACGTAGATATATATATGTCTGTATGTTAATATATATTTATAGGTGTACTGCCTTGCAGCACTGGGATTCACCTTTTTCTTACATATAACTTGCTGTTTAAACAGACAGATCCGTGTGCATATGTGCCTGAAATATGCATAGAATGTCAATAGAAAGTGTGACTTTTATATGCTGAAGGTCATTTACATATTTCCTGTCACTATAGCTTTTGCGGCTACTTAAAATACAGTATTGCGGTGCAGATTGTGGGACATTTTGCAAATTGCTGAAGGATATTGAGAGTACACAGGAGGTTCTGCAGCACAGCCCTCACAGATTCATGTCTAAATGCTTTCAGGACTGGGGGAAGGTTGACCTCAGCCAACATTTGATAGTAATGCTGAGATATCTCAGTGGCAAAATGCTGGCCCGGATCCTCCACTGTGATGAGGCAGTTCATTTCTTAGGACGCTGGTTTATAGCAGCAGCAGACCTGGACCTGTATCTCTTACTTTCAGCTGGAGTCTGTAGCACAGCTCCCACACTCCCACGAGAAGATACAAGAAGTATCTTCTTTCCTCTCCACGTTGTGTGGGCACAACCGAAGTGACTATTAACTGCCCTTCTAGGGACAGCAGTGTATTTATTTGCATTGCTTAATGATCATATGCCCCTTAAATATTGACTTGTCAATTCAGAGTATTTTGTGGGTTCATAGTTTTCATGGAAATCTTTACTAGTCCATGATTCAGGGTGTTGTGGTGTCTGTTGGAGGTCAACAGGGATTTGTGCACGCCCAGGGTTAACCTCTTTGGACAACTGCTCCTGGATGCTTCAGATGCTGGTTCTGCAAGATGGAGCCTTCTCTCCTAAAACACAGACTCTCTTTGACTCCTCTTGACGGACCGGGTGCGGCTTGGCATCACGCGGCGGGTCTCAGATCAGCGTATCGTATGACCCGATCCTTACGCTTCCACAAAATTCATGACACCGAAATTAAAACATGATGTGCCAAACATTGCTCCCTGCATGCTAGGTCAACCCTGCTGAGTGGGAAGTCGTGCAGGCACAAGGTCTTATTCACCAGCTGATCTTGAGCAGTATGCGGCTCCACGTGTCTAATTTTGAATCTGAGTGATTGATTCGAAAGGGCTGATGTAGGTAGATCAAGTCAAAAGGGTTGCAGCAGTGTGGGTGAGGCAGGAGTCTGGACTGGAACATTTTTCCACCTTGCGAGTTATTCGGTGTTAAAAGTTCTTTTCTGCCTGCAAAACAGAGGACAGTATCTAACATATGGGAATCATTGAGGAAATGTAAATTTAGCTTAAAATATTAAATATTGAAGAGAAAGGGCAGAAAACAAAGAACGAGTCATCATAAATAGATGGGCAGTACTGTGAGAAAGAGTGAAAAATGAGAGAGAATGCAGTCATTCTCCGAACTCTTGAATTATTGAAAGGCTAATACACCACAGAGACAGTTCACAGCAAAAAAGTACCAAAGTGTGCTATATCCAGATTATATAAAGCAAAAAGGCCCGAATGAGCCATGCTTGAGGGTGTGCGTAATTAAACGGAGAAAGAGCTGAGCAGGAGTGTGGGGATGTGGGGGGCCAGGACTGCCCAGTGCCGATGGCAGATCACGTAGCCACGGCAGGTGTCTGGGAGCTGGTGCCAGGGCCGGGGACAAGAGTCTGTCTAGGTCTTATGGCAAATTTGTTTACCGGTCCATGACGAAGAGTCAATTGTTATAGAAGTATTAGGAGGGGAAACCAGAATTATTTTTTTTTCCCCCGAAGGAAGGAGACTGAGAGGGATAGAAGTAAAGAGCATCTGCAGGGTGAAAGCATTTCCATTACCTGTGGCTGAGAATGGAGGTTGCTCTTTGGGCTGCACAACCCAAATGAGACTGTAAACCCAGCAGGTTTTGTCCACTGATTCAGCAGAGATCAGTGGGAGCTTCATGTGGGGAAAGATTGATCTGGTTTGGCATCCAGGCTAAAAAGCCCAGTTGTCAGTGGCTTTTCGGTGAATCCACTCTTGCATTATGTAGTGATCTTTCCTCAAGCAATAGTGTGAATTACGACCCTGTATGTGACCAAGCAATACAGGTGTTTAAAAATATATATTTGCTACAAATGAGTAATAAAACAGGAACTCGGAAAATTCAGAGACGAAAATGAATTCAAAGATGTGCAACAGAAATTAGGTGGAGATTGAATACCCTACTAATAGACTGAATAAACTACTAAGAAATGAATGGATGAACAGCTACGCAATTGGACACATTTCATTATAATCAAGTATAACTTCAGTCGTAGTGTACTGTATTTAGAGGCATCTTATGCTCATCCCGTCCTACTCCAGTGGAGTTATT
>NW_009607482.1:46766-86349 GCF_000690535.1 Cariama cristata | reverse complement strand
TGTAAGAAAAATTGACTCCCATGAAAGGAGTGGAGTTATGTCAGGTGCTGGGATCCAAGGTGTGTTTAGAGGGAAAGTCATAAGGTAGAAATAATTCAGGCTGCAGGGAAGAATTACCAGAGTGAAATACTGAGAGGTATATCAAATAATCTCCTTAGGGAGCGATGGCAGCAGCATCTCCTGGAGCATTTGCAAGTGACCTGGCAAAACATGAGAGGATGTGTTATTCTGGTGAGGAGGAGGATGTTCTGCCTCCCGGCTAGGGTGAGCCTAGTAGTCAAAGGGCTTGGGTCTGTTAGGATTGGGCCTTTGGGGCTTTTTTTTTTTTTTTTTTTTTTCTGTAATTGTGTGCTCTGCTGTCTCCTCTTCCTATAAACCGCATGCGTGTGGGACCTCACTGAGCCCTGTTCCTGTTTCCACAGCCTGGAGAAGCACATGCTGTCGCATAGTGAGGAGAGGGAGTACAAGTGTGACCAGTGTCCCAAAGCTTTTAACTGGAAGTCCAACTTGATACGTCACCAAATGTCGCACGACAGCGGGAAGCACTACGAGTGTGAAAACTGTGCCAAGGTACAGTGAATTTGTAGGCTGCCTGGTGCTTCTTGTGCTGCTGGGTGAACGAGAGCATGGAAGTGGGGATGCCCAGTGCCGGGATGCAGGAGAGCATAGGGCTTCTGCTGTTCTCCAGATGATTTCTCAAGGGTTTACACTTCTGCTTTATCAATATGTTATTTTTCTACCCCTTTTGATTTGGAAATGGCTGTGGAGTCTGAAATGAGTGCTGATGCAGGATGCCTAGCATCCCGGAGCTCAGGGCTTGGTGCCTTGCGAGGCCTAGTGGGGTGTAAGAGGATCACTGAGGGGCAAGAAACCCCAGGGAATGCAGGGCGGATGGGTTCCCTAGGCTGTGTGCCAGCTGTTGGGACCAGAAACTGCAGAACACTACTGCGGTGTAAATCAAAATAAGAAATAGCGATGGGCCCCAGCTGTGCTAAGTGCACGCAGCTATCTCATCTCTAGAGCATCTCTGTTGCTTTCCAGCACCAGGCTTGCTGTGTAGATTATTTGCATAGGATGTGGTGCTCTGCATGACTTTTCATCAGATTGCTAAAGCTTGGGCCCTTTGCATGAGGACTTTCTTGGTTTTAAGTAGATTTGCTGCAATAATGGGAATTTTATATTGAGCTGACGCTCGTAAGACGCAACCAAGCCCTGGGTGCTAGGACTATGTCATGTACGAGATTTCTTGCTGTCACACACTGAGTTGTTGCTGTAAAGTATTTCTATTGCAGTGATGCTTAGAGGTTTGAAGCAGTCACATTTTGACTCATTTTCTGCGGAGTCCCTGACCTCAAAAGCACAATTTCTAATGGCAGGGTCAAATGCATCTGCTGCAGCAGCTGCAAAGGGGTGAACACATCCACCAAATACTTGGCTGATCCTGGAAAACTGAGGCCCCATCCTGCAGGCACAGCTCCCATTGGCACCCATTAGCGAGGTTTTTAATCTTAAATACTCCCAAATAGCTCCAAGGTTTGAATTTTAAAAGAGACTTGTAATAACTGGCTTCTTCTGCAGTCAAGTTTCTTGGTTAATCAGTACTCATTTCCTAGCAGGTTTTCACGGACCCCAGCAACCTTCAGAGGCATATTCGTTCCCAGCATGTTGGGGCTCGTGCTCACGCTTGTCCAGAGTGTGGCAAAACCTTTGCCACTTCTTCAGGCCTCAAACAGCATAAACACATCCACAGCAGTGTCAAACCTTTTATATGTAAGTCTTCAACTAAACGTCTTTGGTTAAGTGTTATTTCTTTTGTCGTAAAGTGGTGTAATCTGGAGGTTGTGTTGTGTTCTCTTTGAATTTCCCACTGGTTTCACGGGGGCTATGAGTTATTAAATGAGTTCTGGGTAATTCGCAGTCCAATACAAAACGTTATTTTTATGCAATTTTCCTTTTCAAACAGACATTGTATGCTGTATAAATGTACCTGTCGTCCCTGTGCTGGCACAGGGGAGGAGGTGGCGGTGCCAGGGTGGGCAGGGGAGGGTGACAGCGGCTGCCACCGCAGTCGGGGGACACTGGGAATGAGGCAGAACCAGCAGTACCTGGGAGACCACTTTGCTTTAGGAGTTAATTTTGGGCCATAGAATCTCCCCAGCAGATGCCATGACTTTTGCTGGAGTTGGAAAATAAATCTCGGCGGCAGTGATTTTCAGTTGGAGCAGCTTGCCACCCTCCTTGAGGCTCTTTTGCATGCCCCAAATTTAAGTATTGAGTTGAGCTATTAGATCTTCGCCAACAGCTGCTCCAGCAATAAAACTTGCCTCGTATGTGGGCCTGACTCTGTACTGGGCTATAAATCGGATCCTCGAAGTCTCACGGGTTGTGTTTACTGCTGAGCCGGATCCTGCTAGGAGTTGAGGAAGCTGGGTGCACGGTAACGTTGCAGGTTGCTTTCTCTTCCTTTCACCAGGGAAGCAGAGGCAGAAAATATTTAAGAATATTGTTCTTGGTGGTGCTAATCTCCCACCACAGTCTTTTCAGGCACCTGCTATGGTTTGAAAGGCACCTTGTGATCACCTCCCCTACTTGTCCTTTAAACTTCTTAGTCTTTTGCTGCTCTCAACAATAATTTACCAAAATAACACCACAGCCGGACACGCTAAGATAATTCCTCGAGAGGAGAAGTATTGGCTTGAAAGACTCATTTGCGTGAAATCTGTGTACCTGCCATTGGGTCAGATAATAGTTTTGGTTTGGGTTTCTTCAATGAGAAAATGTATAACTGGATCCAATAATAAATATCACTAATAATTTTTAAACCTGATTACAGGTTAAGTAATTACACTTAAAGATTATTAGAAAACAGTAACTTCTGGCTAGGTAGGGAGTCTTCAGATGGTCCTGTTGCGATGCTCTGTGTTAAAGCCTGTAAGTGGCACCTCTCACAGAAGAAGTAATCTCTCAAATGCTCTTTGTTACTATTTATTCTGATAAATCAAAACAGCAACCGGTGTTCTTTGTCTGTACAGTGTGAGGGATGAAAACCCATTGAGCAACCTACAAATAACAGCCGTGTAATTGCAGAACAAAAGGGTTTGGAGACCACATGTTTGGTAGGCTTTGCTGAGCGATGGGAGGGAGGTAGGGTCACCTAAAGGAGATATCTGTTTTCCACCAGAAGGCCACACACCATGATTTACTCGTACCAGTCTGTTTATGGCAACTGTCTCTTATTACAGTACACCGCCCAAGCTTGAGTGAAAACTCACCAACACTAAGGTAATTACTCACTGCCTTCGCAAAATCTCCAGCCTCTCCAAATAGAAACCACATGCCATAATAGACTGAACGTATTCAAAATAGTACTTACAGTAATTTTTTTAATAAGCAGAAAATATGCAAACTTAACTGCTGGCTAATTTGGGGTCCAAAGACAATGTGGTACAGAGTGTGCCTAGGCATGAGATTAATTTTTGCAATTTGGGAGCCAGATCGGGAGTTTGTGTTAAACCTGGGGTCTGTAGAGCAATAAAAGCTGCAAGGAGGCGAAACTTCCCTTACAAGGTAGTTGCTTAAAAGTAAGGCGCTGAGATTTAAAGGGTGTAATAAGGTGTAATAGGAGAAATCAAACCCAGCTTCTGTTGCTTTGATACGTGGAAGCAATTAAAGTTGATAACTGTCTCCCATCTACTAAAGTTTAAGCAAAGCTTTACTTGGAAATAAGAGTCATGGGATGAAAAAGAGGTAGATCTTACAACACGAACGTATCGGAGGAGCCTGGCTCCTGGGAATATCCGTGAAGGTCCGAGGTGATGCACTCGATTTAGACACAGAGTTTGCTTCAAAATCAGGGGGACATTAGATATCCACTTCACCGATGCCATGTTACACTCAGGCTTCAGGCGACGGTCCCCAAGAGTAAGACTGCTCTGGGGAGTAAGGGATTTGGACCTGGACCCAAAATTTCTCTGCAAACCTTGAGAGCCCGTGGATTGCATAGACTGCCTGTTATATGCAAGAGGCACCTTGAGCAAGCAGCACCTCATTAAATAGTTTTAAATAACTTTTATACTTGAAAAGGTAAAGTCCTCAGTACAACTGTTAATTGTTTGATAGGGATTATAATAATAAATATTTATGTTTTTTAATGGTATTGCCATTATTGGTTTAATTCAGTTTTAAAACTGAGATAAAATATACTTAGTCAAATGATTAATTTGCATCTCCATTAATTGTTTGTAAGGATATCTCTCAATTCTAAGTGTGTATTTTTGCTTTTCTCCAGAGTAGAACATTTCTCGGTTCTGTTGACTTTTGAATTTATCAATGGAGAATAATAATTTAATAATGTATCAATGTTCTTTAAGAGAGAAGTTCCCAAGCTTTTGGAAAACCAAATCTGTGCCAATACAGCCCTTTTCACCCGCTTGCCACACTAGCCTACCTGAGTGAAGCATTGTATTTAATACAGTCGTGGTAATGAGAAGCAGGCCCTCAACACAACCTGGTAGAAGATCAAAAGTTCACAAAACATGATTTGTTTTTAATTATACATTAGTCTAGCCTTGTAAATGTATGCACTGGAGATTTTTTTTTCTGGAAAAATACATATGGTCTGATGCTCTGCTGCTGTAGGTTAGGCATAACTCTGTCAGTATTGATAGAGTTATCTAGCTTTAGACAAGGAGAGGAGCTGGCCCATAATATCCAAGGTGAAGCTTCTGCAAACCTATGGATATGTCACTCAAATCACTATTTTGGTCGGTTTAATTTTGGTTTCTGTGATCAACCTGATGGGAGCAAGGGAGCTTTTTGTGTAAGACCTCAACAGTGAGGGTAAGGGGCCTGATTCTTTACCGTGAAGTACGGAGGTGACTTTCATTTGTGGGAGCAGAAACCTTATGCCTGCAATTAGGCTAAAAATAGGAGAAAATAGCTGAAAAATCAGAGCTTCATACTGCAACAAATAAATGACACATAGTTCTATATTAAATAAAAGTGGTTCTATATTAAATGAACAAATAAAATATTTTCCAAAGAAAGAAACAGAAAGTACTTATCCAGAGAAAATCAAGGATTTTCAAGGAACTAGAATAGTTTTTCTCTTCTCTTCTCTTCTCTTCTCTTCTTTTCTTCTTCTTGCCTTTTTCCTTTCTCTTCCATCTTTTTTCTTCTTTCTTTTTCATTTTATTTTTTATTTTCTCTCTTTTCTTTTCTTCTCTTTCCTTGTGAATGAAGATGTCCAGCAGGAACAGTAACTGATACACAGCAACAAACATTCTTCCTGAATTACCACATTGCAAATTTCCTGTGTTTGGGCCCAATTCTGCACTCTTTACCCCACGAATTGTCCTGGGGATGTCAACGGGACATGAACAGGGAAAACGGGTGGATCAGGCAGGATCAGGCCTTCGAACAATAGGAGCATTGTTGCTGAGATATGAAGCAGGCTGCTGAAGACGTAAACAGTTAAGAGATGACAACAAGTGGTCAGGTTTCTCAAGGGCAGAGATTTAGAGGAGCAGGAAGGTTAGCACGGGCCCCGGTGCGAGTGGAAGTTAGAGGACGTGATTGCAGTTCATGGGAACCAAGAGTGCAGGATGGGATACATTCAATTCAGTTTCCTTTGCAGGCTTAAAATAGAGCCATTGTAAATTATGTCAGTCTGTCTCAAATCATGAAAATGATTGTTAAAAAGGCCTCAGAATACACAATGTGTATTGTTGTGTGGCTTTGATGTGTGAAAGATGAGAGCTTGTGATATAACACAAATTAAATAAAAATAAAGTGGCCACATGCTTTTTCCTGGCTGGGAAAAAAAAAGAAAAAGGATTTATTACAGAGGGATAACGCTGCTTACTGATAATGCTGCTGCCTTGTTTTAAACAAGGCTGGAGCTGATACTGTTAGAAGCAAGGTAGTGGAGAAGTACGGACAAATTTTAGCATAATGAAGAGCGCAAGACATAGTGCAGCCTTGGGACTTGCCCGATGCCCCTGCTCATCTGAAGGATGCCTAAAGGGGCCATAAAAAGGCACTGGGGAGCTGAGCATTATCCTCTTTAAAACCACATTTCAAATTACAGACCTATAACTTGGTTGCTGCCCCAATTTGCTCCCTAAGGTTTGTAGCAGCCAGAAAATCAGGGACCTGCAAAATCCCGTTTGTTTCAACGACGTGATTCACTTTTCATAGTATCTCACTCTGCACCACCGGGATCATTTTCAGCCTCCCGCTACTGAAAGTAGTTGCTGGAAGCTGCGCTCCGACGTGCCAGGCATCGCAGGCTGGATCGGGGCCGTGAGCTGCAGGTAGATCTCCTCCCCTCTCTGGTTTCAGGCTTTCCCCAAGTGCTGCTTTTGTGAGGCCGAAGCTATTCTCATCCCCGAGGAGTTTGAAAGGAAATCCATTGAGCTGTTCTGAGCATCAGACATGCAAATAAATACAGCTGCCTTCTTAAAGGAAATTGTTGTTGAAATATAGTGTGTTTTCTCATGCGCAAGAGACAAACAAGCAATATTAAGACTAGTAAAGTTATTAAGATGTGGAATTTAGAGTTACAGCATGCCAGGCACCTGTAGGGACTGTATGCATTATATGAATAGAAATGCTTTGAACATATGAGTGTACTAGACTGACGCTACTGAGGCTGTAGCCTGGACTTTCATGAGTTTAAATTCTTAATTCTAAGTGGAAAAAAATGTTGTTTGTTAATAAGGTTATGCACTTGCAAATACCTGATTGTCTCCTCCTTCACCTCTTTCATGTCTTTGTAGTCTTGCAGACTGAAAGCTTTGTGAGGCAGCTCTGTCTATCTCCTATCTGGTCCTGCAAATATTTATTTTAATGACTAACTTTCCCCGTATGAATAGTGACATAAATGGATGTCATTTAAAGACCTGAGTGCTCGCTCATGCAGGAGCACGACGGGTTCCTACGGTGTTACAGCCCTGAGCCGTGGCTCTTCACGGGGCTCTGGGTGCTAGTGCAATGTGGAACAACGGTACCGAATATGCAACACTGTGCGATGCGAAGAGCAAACAAGGAAACTTTGTCTTTTAGTGATTTCAGACCTTTTCTGGTTTGTTGGAGTGGGTTTTGGTGCTGTCTTTAGACATTTGTCTGCTTGGATGCCTTGCTTTGGAAGAGTACAATAGCTTTTTGTACATTTGTGCACCCAGACTTCTCCTTGCGGCTTCCTAATTGACATTTGGTGGGTAAAAGAATGGTGTTATTTGCAAAATTTTGAGGGTGGGGGCAATTATCATAAAGCCTGAGATGTGTTGTTGTTGTTGTTTACATACAGGTGAGGTCTGCCATAAATCCTATACTCAGTTTTCAAACCTTTGTCGTCATAAGCGCATGCATGCTGATTGCAGAACCCAAATCAAGTGCAAAGACTGTGGACAAATGTTCAGCACTACGTCTTCCTTAAATAAACACAGGAGATTTTGTGAGGGCAAGAACCATTTTGCAGCAGGAGGATTTTTTGGCCAAGGCATTTCACTTCCTGGAACCCCAGCTATGGATAAAACGTCCATGGTTAATATGAATCATGCAAATCCGGGCCTTGCTGACTATTTTGGAGCCAATAGGCATCCTGCTGGTCTTACCTTTCCAACAGCTCCTGGATTTTCTTTTAGCTTCCCCGGTCTGTTTCCTTCAGGCTTGTACCACAGGCCACCTTTGCTACCTACTGGTTCTCCTGTTAAAGGACTACCGAGCGCAGATCAGACAAACAAAAGTCAAAGTCCCCTCATGACAAATCCTCAGATACTGCCAGCCACCCAGGATATTTTGAAGGCACTAAATAAGCAACCATCAGTAGGGGAGAATAAGCCAGTGGAGCTTCAACCAGAGAGGTCCTCTGAAGAGAGGCCGCATGAGAAACTCAGTGACCAGTCAGAGAGTAGTGACCTTGACCTTGACGATGTCAGTACCCCCAGTGGCAGTGACCTGGAAACCACCTCGGGCTCTGATCTGGAAAGTGACATTGAAAGTGAGAAAGAGAAATTTAAAGAAAATGGTAAAATGTTCAAAGACAAAGTAAGCTCTCTGCAGAGCCTGGCTTCAATAAATAATAAGAAAGACCACAGCAATCATTCCATTTTCTCACCATCCTTAGAGGAGCAGACTGCGGTGTCAGGAGCGGTGAATGATTCTATAAAGGCTATTGCTTCTATTGCTGAAAAGTACTTTGGTTCAACAGGACTTGTGGGGCTGCAAGACAAAAAAGTCGGAGCCTTACCTTACCCTTCCATGTTTCCCCTCCCGTTTTTTCCAGCATTCTCTCAGTCAATGTATCCATTTCCTGATAGAGACTTGAGACCGTTACCCCTGAAAGTGGAGCCCCAATCACCCAGTGAAATAAAGAAGATCCCAAAGGGAAGCTCTGAGTCTCCCTTTGACCTCACCATAAAGCGTAAGGAGGAGAAACCACTTACTCCCATACCCTCAAAGCCAGCAGCCCCCTCCGCAGCAAGCCAGGACCAGCCTCTAGATCTCAGCATGGGCAGCAGAAGTCGAGCCAGCGCCACAAAACAAGCCGAGCCTCGGAAAAACCACGTCTTTGGAGAAAAGAAAGGAGGTGACCTCGAGCAAAGGAAAGCTTCAGAGTCCTCCTTGCAGCACGCCAGGCCCACCCCGTTCTTTATGGATCCCATTTACAGGTAACAGACTAGCTGCTGCCTTTCGGCATCCTTCGGCGCAGGCAGCTAGGTCTGCCAGAGCCGCCTGCCCGCAGATGCAGGACAACCCCGTTGCCATCCCACCGTCCCTGGAGGCATCATCCCACCACTGGGTCGTGGGGTGGCCCGGGCTGCGTGCTGACCCGCACACCTCACCTCAAATCCAAGCTGCTTAGAGCAAACCCTGGGTCCGGTAATGCTGCAATTAGCAAGTCTTCATGACTACTCTCGTTGCAGTGAGTCATTAGTTTAACCTGCCCAGCTTGACACGCCAAAGTTGAATATATTCTCTTACCCAGAAACGAATTGGCATCAATATTGTGTATATTTACTGTGTATTGGACATCACTGGTTTGCCCCAAAGTCCTTTTCTTCCAAAATTGCCTTGACTACCCTCTTGCCTTCCCCTGGAAATTACAGTGCATCTCACCAGGGTGCCAGTTGTACAGCACCTTTCTAGTTCCTCCTGAATTAAATAGGAGTATCTCGTAAGTACAACAAAGCAGCAGATTTGTCCTAGGGTGTATAAAAAGTATGGAAATTGAGAGTGGTTTCTGCCCTTTTTTATGATTATTTGAGCAATGGGTTGATTTCTCCCGGCATTTCATTAATATAATTGAAGGCTCGGTGTCCTTGTGTGTACAAAGCCTAACCAGTGGGCTACTTAATCTCATCTGCCTCATGAAGTCAGTGGGAGCCTTGTCATTGGTTTCGGTGGGTGCACAAGCAGGCACTGTCAGTGAGCTGAGGTTTTAAAAGACAGTGGTAAAATCCTGACCCCTCCGTGTTTCCCAGTAGTGCCAAGATGGATTTCACTGGGATCTGGATTTCGCCTCTGTCCTGTGTGTGTCAGCCCCTCTTTGCCCTTTGCCTTTCTGCTCTCATATCTTTAACCAACCAAAGTCATGCATCTAAATTAATTTAGAGAAATATTAGCCATAAAAATATTTGTCTGTAATATAAATGACTGATTTTACAGCCTATTGTTAAAAAAAAATGTAAATTATGTTACTTTATTACTTTATCTGGAAAAGAAATGCCATGGGCAAAGTTTATGGAGAATGCTCTCACATAAGACAACAGGTGTGTGTTACGAAGAAACAGGGTATGGTGGTATTTACTGAGATGGTTTTATTCATGCCAGATTGATATCTGTATTAGACCATAGTTTTTCTTTGCGTCATATCATTTTAAATGCCTGAAGCAGTGGAAATAATGATCTGTGGTTTATGGTCCTGCATTACAAACTAATGGAATCTGTACTAATTCTGGCAGGGTAGCACGAGACCAGTTGTTACCAAGCCTTCCTTTACCATGAGTTACACCTGCATATGGACACCAGGATCTGTCCCTTAAACCGTACACGTCAGTAACAGAAAAAGCAAAAACCTCAAATTGCCACACCGCTTCTGAATTATCCACGCGGTGTTTCGCTGCCTAAATGCCCACATGAGTTGGTTGCGGTCTTTGTTGCTGGCATATCAGATTCGGTGCGTTCCTACAGGCCCGCTTTTCTCGCCCTGCTCGTGCATGGCCGTGCACAAGGAGAGGTTTCCAGGATGGTGGCTGCGGTGTCTCTCATGGGCAGACGAGAAGGGACCCATTGCTCAAAGCTCCTGTTGACTTTAATTCCTCTCCTCTGAGTGGAGAGCACCCTCAGTTGCCATATGTCTTCATAAAAGTGCTCGGTAGTCATTGGCTCCTATTATAATTATTACCGGTCTTTTGAAATGGGATTATTTCCTATATAAGTGGTATAATCTCCCTTTAATGGCGATTCACAGCCCCCACCCGCAGTAATGAGGTGTATGCGGGAATCGAGAGTTGACTCTACTTCCTTATCTTTTACCATTATCTCTGAGAAACGAATTGCTTGATGTATAATTGACTATTTTAAACATGAGTAGCTGTATACTTATTAATGTATGAGACTGATTCATCACAAGCAAATCTAATTTTAACATTTACAGAGTAGAAAAAAGAAAGTTAACTGACCCACTGGAAGCTTTAAAAGAGAAATACTTGAGACCTTCCCCGGGATTCTTGTTTCATCCACAAGTAAGTATTTTGGGAATTTTGATGTTGTAAACAAGCCTGTTGATGCTTCAAAGCAGGTGCAGAGAAATGAATGCAGTCTTAGTCATTTTTGGATTTCCTAAAACACACAGTTTTTGCTGTACCATTGTGGTGGAAAAGCGTAAGCATTGTTCTGAGCTTCTTGATGTTTTGCAGATGAAACAACATGTTTTGATTATAGAGGAAGTCAGATTCAAGCTACATGTATGTTTTAGAACTGTATTCCTCCAAAACCGTAGCGTAGCTACCAACACTTGCAGCTACCCATGTCTTCAGCCCTCTCCTGTGCTCTGGGCTGTTGGCGGTGGAGTCAATCTTGACTACAAGGAGGTGATGTAGACTCAAAGTTGGGCCCGCAAAGCTGAGCATCCCGGTTGTCGATATTTAAGGACTCCCAGAAAAGAGACAAGACCTTCCACCCAATGCTTTCAAGTCTCATGATACAAGTGCTCCATCTTTTTTAGGTAGCTGTTGTTGGCTATAGTGTGTACAATGGCTTTGTAGGATCCCTGCTCCTTCATACCTGAAGACGTGCTATATGAGAGGGCTGCTGTCTTGTTCGTAGGCCATAATCCTGCTGCTTATTTGCTGAATAACAAAAATTTAGGAGGGTGTCCCTAAAATGGTGTAATAACTGCAATGTGTATGTGGTACAGAAAGAGGACCTGTATGCAAACTATGCATTGCTTTTCTTTAACAGGGCCGCACCCTCATTTTGCCTTCCTCCTCCTTACTCAAGGAGATTTTGCTAAAAATTTGGGTTAAACCTGATGCCTGAAAGAAAATGCTCTGTGGTATTTGCAAATTTGAACCCCTTGCTGACTGCAGGCTGTTTCATCCTAATAATGACACCCCATACACATCTTGTATTTTAAGCACGCAGCCAGGAGCTGCTGTCTGTGGTTCAGCTTCCCCTGAACTCCTGGGCAAACCATGCCGATAACCTGCCACCACTTGCTTTTTTTTTTCCCAATGAAGTCAACAGTTGTTATATCCTAAGTTATATGGAATATGTTCTGAAATACGGGATTTCTGGAGAACTGGGAAGAGCAGCTGATGGCATATATAGATGCAGATGCACAAACATAATGCTATTGCATGGGTGGAGTGTGCAGAAAAACACCCCTGGTTCCAGTTCTAATGCCTGAAGGAAGTGATGGATCTATTAAGTATTAAAATTACTGAGAATTTTTGTACAAGATTTAATAGCAACTCAGCACCTCTTCCTGAGTTACCTTATTTGCGCAAGCTGCAAAGCAACGAGTAAAAATTCCCATTTCACAGCAGACAGTACTAATGCAGAAATATGCAAACAAGAGCTCAGTCCTCTTTGTGTCCCCAGGTGTAAAATCAGACTGGTTCCTCTCCATCAAGTGAGTGATTCTGTTAGGACAGCTAAGGGGCTGTAAATTAATAGTAAATTATTTAAATGAGGGCATTGTAGGTACTGTATCGATGGAAGAAACAATATTATTTTGCTTAATGCTAGCTAGCTTTTCAGAAGGTGTAAATCGATGTTGTTTAGTAAAGTTGGATACAAGGGGCTCTGAAGGTTTTGCCGCTGGTTGGTCTGATGACGGCGGTAGGTAGTGTGGTCGGTGGGTGGGAAAGGAGGCTATTTGGGTAAAATGCACCTTTGGGAGTTTGGTGGGCAGGGAAGGAGATGGATCCTCTTCTGCTTAGCGTTGTATGACTCTGAGTTACATGGGGAACTGGCGGAGGGTTAATGGGAGTTAGGCGAGGATGCCGTAGGCCTGCAGGTGAAATGGAGTCACTGGGCATCTTGACCTTAGCGGGCAGGATGTCGGGATTTCACCCTTCGTGTTTTTTCACAGAGAGTTGGTTAAATCTGTTGTTGGTGACTGAGGAAGGTCCCAGTGCGGTCACCAAGTCTGTCATTGTGAGCTGGAGGTGTCGGATCCCACCTCCCTAGCTGGGATGCCAGCCGAGGTCGAGGTCGGGCAGAGCCAGCACCCTCTGGCAGGAGGGAGGGCTGGTTGTGCACCCACGTTGCTGAACCCGTTCCTCCACATTTCTCATTCTGCAATAGAAAACAAACAAACAAACAAAACATGGTAAAGCCTGGCTTTTGTTTTATCACTTACCTCGCTGCTAAGGATAATGTCTTTAACCTGGTGTGAGACGGATGGATACAAAGGTCATGAGTGTAACATGGACTCTTAAGACATTGTGAAAGAAAAGTAACTCACCATCACATGTCCTGTCAAAAAAGTAAATGCCAAAATCTGCTTTCTTGTAGACTTTAATAGAAAGGAGTCTCCTGTTTGCAATGCAGAATTTAGCTCGGTATTTATAGAGGACTGGGGAATGGCTTGCAGAAAAGCTGTTTTTCCTTTATAGTCCTGTTCACCCCTGTAAAAGCACAGGTGTGGAGTGCACCGCAAGTTTTCATTTTCTGCTGGCAGGATTTATCTATGTAAAATACGAACAAAATTATTGTTTGTGTCCTACAAGTTTGTGTTTCTGTAGGTTAATTTATTTCTGAAACTTGCCATCTGATAAAGCAAGAATTTATTCTTTTTAACTGGGTAGTATGACAGCTAACAGATGGATCTTTAAAATAGGTTTCTGATGTAGAGATGAAAGACAGAAACCCTGCAGTCCTTACCCTGTCCCTGCCAAATTCCTCCCAGTGCCAGTGGCCTGAAAACTATGAAAATTAGATCACTTAACGGTATTTCACAATAAATTGCCATTACAAGGATTGCATTTTTAGGAGAGAATACCCCAACGCAAGAAATCATTCAGAATAACATCTCAATTAGTGTCTTTAAATAAAATCTTAATTAGTAGATTGATTGCAATGAGGGTTCCAACGCAGGAATAATGTGTTGTTTTTGTTTCAATTTTGCTCCCAGTTCCAATTGCCTGATCAAAGAATTTGGGTAAGTTCATTGCTTATATTTTTGATTTAATCATTGTGAAATAAATTGCGTAAGAAAAATATAATATGAAAGATAACTTACCGCTCAATTACAGAGCATGCCATGCTTTCCTACAGAGTGTTGTAGCTGTAATGGATAAATATCCTCTTTGTCAAATTGGCTTTATTTTTACCTACCTAATCTTGCCGGTTTTATTTGGTGAAGGCAATGGGAGCTTTACCTGAGTGAGGGTTTCAAAACGCAGTCTTTGTTTATATTTAACTGAAATTGTTCCAAGCCGTTTCCTTCAGAGATTGCAGTGAAGTTTTCAGGCTGAAATCTTGTTAGATTGCAATAGTTAGAAATATTTAATCTGCATTTCAGACATTAAAATACAGAGCCTCAGGGGACTTCACGTTTCTATCTCGCATTGACTTCAGTGGGAGTTAGTCACTTTAATAGCTTTGAAGTTTTGAGCTTAATTGCTCATTGCTGTACTTAAAGCAGAAATAAAACACCAATTTATTTGCAGCGTTTGGGTCAAATTTGTCCTGTGTGTATATTCACATCCTCCCCCTTATGTGAACAGGAATTGTGCTGTAAGTGCTATGGGATAAATTTGAGCTTGCTCTTCTATTTTTATAAAACGTTATTTTTAATACTTCTAAATTGTTCATGAAAAAAAGAGCCACAGCAACTGCTTTTGCAGATGCAACTCAAATAACACCGTGTTTTGCTTTTGCGTTGCTGGCTCCTCAGCTGCAGCACTGAACCCATAAATACTTGTCCCAGATTTTTCCCAACCTTTGGGCTTCGGAGGGGAGAGCTGGAGCCAGGCGGCTGCGGCTCCCGTCCTGACTCACTCTCGCTCATCACTCGCAGTACGACGTGGACTAATTTCACAAGACAAAGCCAGAATTTCACAAAATGAGATCCGAGATCTTCATGTACTCTGTCCCACGTGTGTCTCTGTACGGAGCTAGTGCAGGAGCCCTCAGAGGTGCTGCCCCTGTAGATTGGCCTTTAGCCCTGCCCTCCTCTGCGTGCCATCCATGACGCGCTTCAGAAGCAGTGATGGACCTTTGCTTTGCGTACCCATGGTTTTTCATCTCATTTTCTTCCTGTAAAGTGATGGTTTATGCAGCTGCAAAAGATGCACTAGGATCCTGAGATGAAAGGAGCTAAGCAGGTACTGAAGGACGACTGCGAGCACCCATAGATGCTGAATGAGTTCAACAGATAGGACGTAGGGTTAGATGTCAGACTTGGAGAGCCCAAGAGAAGGTTCCCAAACATTTTCTGTGCAGTAGAGGGAATTCAGTGTAACACGTGAAGGGGCCGTGGCAGGATTTGTGATTTGGCCCAGGAACCCTGGAGTGTCTACTTTCAGAAAAGTGGCTCTGTTTGGGCATATTTGAGAAGTTGAAAAACTCAGTGCAGTCTGTTTCTTCTGTCTGCTTTCCTTGACATTGGCTTGGTCCTCAAATTTCCGTCATCCTGCTTTTTTTTGTGAGTGTGTGTCTCCTGGCCATGTTAGTGCTTTGAGCAGCTGCAGCAGAAATAGGTATTTAAAACGTAAAGTGCCTAGAGCAGGATGCTGATTTATGGATGAATCTTCACCTTGAGAGATTTGAGTATGTCACACGAGCCTTTCTCGCTCAATTCACAGTTGCATGTGCCATGTATTTCAGATTGTTTTTCATTGTTTGGCAGGAACCCTATAGTGCAAAGCAATGGGCAACACCCTCTCTTGAATGGATCACGAGTTGTTTAGTCTGTGGACTCTTTCATCCCCTTCTGGTCCCATCAAGAGGAGGTTGCTATAAAGAGGTTCTGTAATTATAGTCAGACTTTATTTGCAATAGCTTCATGGAGAATCATTGTAAGTAATTGAAATAATTTTACAAATACATGAAATTTGGTGAGTGCATTAACAAAGCTTTTGTTTCACTGATCTTATTTTAGGACCTGATCCATTGTTAGATCAGCTAAGTCCCCACCAACTGCGTTAATACAAATAGAATTATTCTGGAACTATAGTGCAGATCAGCAGGAGTTTCTCACTACTGCTTCATAAAGTTCAGTCGCGTGTGATAGGTCTCTTGAACGTGAGTATAGCTCAGCCAAGTTCCATGGCTGGGTGTCCAAATACACACAATTTCGAGACAACAATTTCACAAGTCGTAGTTTTTAGAGAAAGCATTATAACTTGAACTGGGGAGGAAGAAATCCTGAGCTTCAGTAGTTGAATTTTCAAGATTTCTCTAAATAACACTAGTAAAAATAGAAAGCAAACATTTGAACAATTTTTTTTCCCATGAGTTACGGCGATAAAGTCAGTTGTTTTTGCGATAATAGCAATGAAGGAGTCGCGTTTGTAAAACATGAGGTCATGTAATTCATGACATGGTCTGCTAGATTATTTCCTATCATCAGGTTATTCTTAAAAAGCAGCAAGGACAAACCTTTGCTTTATTTATGCCACTTTTTCTTCAGTTGGCTAATAAATTTTACGACAAATATTCAAGGCCCCTGCTGATGATATCTTGCCCGTTGAAATGTTTATAAATACTTGTTTTAGCCGATTATGGTAATGTCTGCATTTTTGAGTCGGAGCTGGGGAATTGCGACTGCATATTAGTTTGCGTCAGTAGGAGGTTAATAGCCTCTCAGGGAGCGGGAGGGAGGTGGGGGAAAGCTGCTTCCTTTTCCAGACATCTGGATGCAGATAGAATCAACAACTCTTATATATGTAAATCAAAAGTTACTGTTCTATATAAAATACTGTCATTCACCAATCTCAGATTAGGAGCAGACATGACTTGTCCATAAGGCAGTAGGTGTATGCAAAATATGTAACAGGATCTTTGCGCTCTCCTACCTCCATGGAGAGCTTTCTCCGTGGACATGGCAATTACGCTAATCCCATCCTTGGGGTCAAGCTGTGCCTTCCTCCCTGTGCTCCATTCAGGGATCGCTGCAGTCCTCAGGCGCTTGGCTGGGGTACAGGCCCCTCCTGAAAGCACTGCCTGGCAGCTCGGGCCACACGCCTGCCTGCCTAGTGGTCCCCAGAGACCACCCCTGGGGACACGAGGTGGCCACAAGCACCCACCTAACCTCCCAGGACAGATGCTATTGTAACGACTCACAGGAATTTGGTGGATTGCTGACCAGTAGCATCTCCATGGTCAACACAGCTCCTATGGAGGCAAGTCTTGCTTTGCAGTCAGCCGTGATGGTGTTTTGAAGGAGTAAGAGCTACTACGGTTGTGTTTCAGCTGAAAGAGAGAGTTCCGTTGTGGAAGAGGGAAAGTTGTCCACTGGGTTAATTAGTCCAAAAAAAAACCCCCAAAACCTTGGGGGAAAAAGGGTAAGAATAAATTAGTGATTTTTACAATCACTGAAGATTATCCGTGAGTCCACTGGGGTGTCACTGGGATCTGAACTGCGGCATACATCTGTAAATGACATAGGAAGAAGGGTGACCAGGCAAAGAGCAAAGTTTTCGACTGTTTATTGAGAATAGCTAAATCTGAAGCTGAGTATGAAGATTTTGCAGAAGATTTGCAGAAAGCTGAGTCACCAAGGTTTTAAATAGCAAGAAAACTCATTGTCAGTAAATACCCAGTAATACTGAGGGGAAAGTGTGACTCTTAACTCGTGTCATTCAGGAAAAAGATCTTGAGGTCAATAGTTTTATGAAAATATCATCCGAGTGATTAGCAGAAAGGAATTGAAAACAGCATTATGTTATACTGCCTTCAGGTCTTGAATACAGCTGAAGTCCCTCTCAAAAAGGACATAGTAGAATTAGAAAAGACACAGAAAAGTGCAACAATGATGATCAGAGGTAGGGAACAGCTTCCGTACAAAAACAGACTAAGTAGATTTTGATTTTTTCAGCATGGAAAGGAAATACCCAAGGGAGCTGTGCCCCAGCTCTATGAGACCATGAATGGTGAGCAGAACCTGAATGAGAAATGCTTATTCATTAGTTTTAACAATACAAAAAGAAGGAAATGAGGGGCACTCAGCTGAATTATCAGGCAAAAGGCTTAGGAGGAACAAAAGCCAGTATCTTTTCATATGCACCTAATTAAATTGGTGAACTCTCCTTGACAAAAATATAAATGGATTCGAAAAGAGTTTAGCCAAATGACTGGGAGCAGCCGCCACTGACAGCCACTCAACACCGTAATCGAGATGCAACCTCCAGTTAAGGCTCTTGCACCTCTCATTGCTGGTGCGTGACAGAAGACACTGGGGAGAAGGTCTGTCCCTTGCCCGCCCTTCTGCGCATCCCCTGGGGCTACTCCTTGAAACCAGGGTGCCGGCTTCCCAAAAGCCTGTGTCGCAGGTTTATGATTCCTGCTTGGTTTTGGTGCCTGAGTTAGCCCTCTGTGCGACAAACCCCAGATTTCATGTTACTCAGTTGATATTTTGCAAGTAGACTGATGAGCAGGGGGCTGCCTACCTGCATATAAAGTAATTGAGAGCTTGTCGAGGGTCTGGGCTGGCAGGATTTTAAGAGCTGTAAGAAGCCCGTCCAGCCCAGGTGCCCATCTCACAATAGAGAATTGCATCCTGAAGGCCCCGAGCACCAGCACGCTTCAGAACTTCTTAAGAAAATGCCCCAATTTCGGTTCTTGTGAGCCCTATCTCCAGCAGATAGTAACAGCTATAATCCCCCTGACAGCAGTGGAGTGACACCGCCTGGTATCGGCAAAGGCGTGGGGCTGAGCACTTCCCGATGTTGCTGGTGTATTTCTTGAAAAATATAAATCATACCAGGTAACTACATAGAGCAGTCTTTAAAACAAAAGAAACAACAAACACAGTAGTCATTCCTACGGTGAGAAACATATTTTTGGAAAGCGAGTAATACTTTAAAATAATTGGAAGTGCTTGTGTTTCCTCTGGATGAGGGATTTAAGATTAGATGCTGATTTCATACCTATTTTGGGACTGATGTAATCCTGGGGGCAGTGTTGGAGGTAATGCGGATCTGCATCGCCGTACATTAGAGAAGAATAGGTCTCAGTTTCTCCTCTGCAAAATCCTGGAAATAAGAACTAAAAAAAAAATAAGCATGACTAAGCCATTTTAAATGCAAAGGGGAAAATAGTTGCTTTAATATATTACTGTAGAGGACCATGTGCATGAGAAATGGTGATCCAAAAATGATTTAAAACCACTAGATAATGAAACTGACTTGAATATTAAATATACATAAATAAAACATTTATTATACTTCTCAATGCCCTTATTATTCTTCACCATAAATATGTGCTATCATAACCCATGCACTGTCTTGTCACTGCTAATCAGCCCGAAGGCCAAAGGTCATTTTTCATTCAAATAATTTATTTTCCGCAATTGCAAAATAGACGAATGAATTCTTACGGGGAACAATTAGAAGGAGTTAAAGGCAGTGGGAAGACTATTGTAGAAGCTTTAAGAATCAATTCCGACTACAGAAAAGGAAGAAGTTGTATAAAAAGAAATATATGGTAATGTTGAGTTGTATAGGTTGATAATGACATCTCAGTGCCGAGATAGAATTACCTCCTCTCCCAGCAGCATCATCATTACATATCTCATGCCTGTGATCAGTACATGTCAAAATCCTTCATATTGACAAATGTGCTGTCCACTTGCATCTGTGGAGAATGTTTTAGCAGCTGAGTGATTATGAATCAAACCCCAGAGCTTACAGCCCCTACTGCCTCGCAATGCTTTCACATTTGTTGCCTGACAAGTAAATGTATCTTGACTTCCCTCAGAGATTTTTTTTTTTATTTTTTTTTTCCACCGTGTTTGATGAAAGACATTTGGCAAATTGGCAGTGGTACCCTGTACATTGCAATTTGTACTCAGCATTAGGAATCTGAGCATGAAATGAGAGGGCAGGCTACAGGCTAAAGGGAAAAAAAAAAAAAGCCAACCCAAAGCCAGAGCTAACCAGCATGTGAATAGTCATTCAGGAGACAAATGTGCAATTCTGCCCATTAAAATGAAATTTAAAAAACCCAACAAATGTGCAATTCTTCCTATTAAAATAAAATTTTAAAACCCCAACAATCAGGGCAGTGTTTTACAGATTTTGAAGAATGGGCTGTAAAGTTGTTCTCAGCTGAGGAGCGTTCAGCGTCTTGTCTTTCGTATGATTTCCTCCTTCCTTACAAGCAAGGTATTGCACAGGGCTCATGCTGTCGTTTTTATGCTCTGTAGGTGAGATCTTGGGTTTCTTTTCTTTTCATTTGTTTGTGGTGGCATGAAGAGGCAGATGGTTACCCTCGCCTGTCAGTAGGCTCAGCAGCAGTCTTGAAATCTCCGAGTAACAATGTTTGAGGTTTTGGAGCAGGTTTTCATGGTCAGTTCCAGACACCTTAAGGGAAACCGTTCTCCAGAAATTATTTAATCCCCACTCCCTGAAAATTACAGACAGCTAACCAGGAGTGGAGACATCCCAAAGTACGTAGGGTTTACAAGCAACTAAAGGGAGAGCAGGAATATTAAGGGGCTGTAGAAAAATAGGATAGACATCTAACAGGTAGCGTAAACACATAGCACCAAACCATCCAAAGCTTCATTTCTTATGGATTTATCTCATGGTCTTTGACTGTGATGGGCAAGACTACTGGACTGAGTGGTTGGATGTGACTGGGACATTGATGGAGCCTCTCTGGATCTGGCTTGTTGCAGCCCTTGGTTGAGCTAGAGTGTTCGTAATAGTAGTAGTTCCTCTGCACTCTTTGTCCTCTGCAAGTCCTTTAAAAAAAAATCCCAAACTTTTGGGGAGTTCAGTTATTGTTGAGATCTCTATTCTTTCTGTTGATTTGGTCAAAAATGTCCAAGTGATTTTAGTAGATGGCATGCATAGACTCATAGGTACGCACCCACAGAGCATGACTGTATAAACTGGAATTTCATAGAAGCTGAGGCTTAAAAAGAAGAAGAAATGAACACTGGCTAATTTAGATTTTGTGTGGAAGCAGCTTTCCAATATAGCAATGAGGATCAACTGTGTACTGGCCTTCATTATTATTCCAAGTGGGACAACCTCGTGGCCACCACCTTGCCCTGCTGCTTTTTTTTTTTTTTCCCTTTTATTTTTCTCTTGGCAGTGTATGTTCTTTGTATTTCGGGTTTCCAGTGAGGGCAGAAAGCCATAACAGTATTCACCTTGATGCGTTCTGTACTATCTTCTGTTGCAGATGTCAGCTATAGAAAACATGGCCGAAAAGCTGGAGAGCTTTAGTGCCCTGAAACCGGAGGCCAACGAGCTGATCCAGTCGGTGCCGTCCATGTTCAACTTCCGCGCCCCGCCGAGCGCCCTGCCCGAGACCCTGCTGCGGAAGGGCAAGGAGCGCTACACCTGCAGGTAGCCCCAGGACCACCCCACCCTGCCCTCCCAGGATCCCAAAATCCCCCTGGCTCCGACGGTTGACGGGGCCCGCGGTGGGTCTTTCAGGGCTCTCTATGCCTGACAAAACATGGAAAGCATTTTGCTTTGGGGTTCTTATTTATTAAATGACTGGTGTTCAGAAACAAAGAATTTGCCCTGTATCATAGGGGTTTGATAAATGAGGTGGAAACTATTATATAAACAATTCTTTTTCCAAATTTTCTCATCACTTTCATATGCACAAATGTGCTTTCATTATTGATTTTTTTGATCATAAACTACAGACGCGTTTTTTTCTCAGGCTTCTGGTTTTAATATCCAAAGGGATCAGTGATAAAATACGTGACTTATTAGGACTTATGTGTACAGACTTAAAAAAAACCACTATGAAGATAGTCATTGTACGTGCAACCAAAATGAACGGGAGCTTTGTCGAGAAGAGTAGAATTAGCTGTGTGGGTATTTTGAAGGCTTATACATCACGTTGTGAAAAAACAAATGGGATGTTAAAAGTGAAGGGGTGCAATCTTCAAAGTCATCATGTGGAGCAGCCACCACCCTTATTCACTTTAGAGAGTGCTGTGTGTGCTCTGTCCCCATGCAAAAATGGGCTGAATGTCATTAATAGAACTGGGCCAATTACAAACTGAATATTAATGTTACTTGAACAAAGGGGGAAACCTCACCATAATATTTTTTTTTTGCCATTATTTTTCCTGTGACATATTATCGAGTTTGGAGAATGTTTTTTAAATTGCATTATTTAGGTCTCTATATCATCTCCAGAATGCGCAGGCGTTTGACACTGGCATATCGGTTTATCTGATCTTTTTGAAAACATGTCACCTTCTTTCAAGACATGTTGTTATAGAAACATACCTTGATGGATTAGGTCTTTGAGTCTTGTCTGCTCTGATCCTATTCAGTGCACAGAATGATGTCACGTTTGCTGACACGTAGAATTGGTTGAAAGGTTTGAAATTTCCTTACATGGAGGCAGAAATCCAAGGCTTTAATAACCGATTCTCTGGATTCCAAATCTGAATGTGACCAATAATCACCTAGTGAGCTTAGAAATTTGGGGTGATCTTTAAAACCGGTATGTTTTCATATATCCCTGGCTTACGCACAAGAAAAGCTGATAGGTGCCAGTAATTCCAGTCCCATTCCTCTGTGTGTG
Source organism: Cariama cristata (assembly GCF_000690535.1). Lineage (NCBI taxonomy): Eukaryota > Metazoa > Chordata > Aves > Cariamiformes > Cariamidae > Cariama > Cariama cristata. Next base: position 64,110 of record NW_009607482.1, on the reverse strand, counting down.
TGCGCGTCTCAATCACTTATATTTGCTGAATGCTTTTATTGAAATGTTGTTACACCAAAGCAATGCCAATAGTACCATATATTAATGATTCAGTTTGGGCTGTGCTCAAATTAGGACGCAGCCATTGAAGATTTCGTTGTCTTATAAAACCTTTTTTTATCACAGATACTGCGGCAAGATTTTCCCGAGATCTGCAAACCTAACACGTCACCTGAGGACGCACACTGGAGAGCAGCCCTATAGGTATTATGACCCCTTACCCCTGTCTGTGGTGTGGTCAAGTGAATAAAACCAAGGAATGAGTGTTCCAACAGCCTTGCTTGGGCAGCCCCAGTGCTCGCTCCTTAGCCTCGATGACCCACCATTGCGTTTTGGTCTCAAACAGGGCTTCTTGCATTCCATGCAATGAAGCTGTGAAGATGGAGGAAGGTTTTGGTCCGAGTTAGGGAAGTTCTTTTGGCTTCGGCAGCCGTCCAGGCACCTCCTGCAAGTCTTGCCCTTGCCTTGCAGGATAGCTGGCACTTCTGAACCAGCACGGTTGAAGTGATTTTCAATAGAGTTCATGGTCATATTTTCCCTTGCAAAAATATTTTTTTCGTAAGAGCTCTGCAGTGTTATTTGCAGCCTAAAGTTGGGTGTTTTGTCAATCATCTGATTTCTGAAAGGTCCCGGTTGCAAAGGTGCTCCTGTATTTATTTGTTTCCTGCCTAATCTGGATCCTTTCTGAGGTCTTCTTAACCAAAACCCATGTGGGTGTACTCTTTTGTTGCTAAGAGTATGTATGTGATATTGTATCCAGGACAGTCACATGCAGAAATGTGTGTAGAAGCTTCACCTTATTGAAAATGAAAGACTAATTTAAATCAACTGGAAAGAAGCCAGTTCATGTTCCAGTAAAACAAATGCACCAATTTCTGCATTTTATGAGCTGTAAAGAGCAGAGTAAGCTCATTGTTTGTGAGGAAACAATATGTTTTTTGCCTCTAGTCTCTTTGGGAAATGAGATTCACATCTAATTTTATTGAAGGAAGGTCTTGATGCATATTATACTCGTCCACTACATAAAAGCCATGAGCAATTAGTAGCATAATGGACGATTTCAGCACTAAAAAAAATTTGACATCACTGACAAGTGTAAGAGAAGCACAGGAGAAGTAAAAGATTGAAAAAATAAAGTGGTGAAGACTGTTGGCTACTTGCCAGCCAGAGAATTTGGAATAGTTATAGTATGACTTAGTAATGGCTTAAAGAGCAATACAGTAAAGGCTTTAGGGACTCCAAATCGCTGCAGAGTATGAAAATTGATGCCTCTGGTACCAGAGTGATAGACTAAACTACTCACATTGGCACGGTATTAAAGGTTGGGATTGTTTATTGCTGGTTTTTGCAAGATAACCAAATTTCCTCTGGGATTAGCAATCGAGCAAGCTAATTCCTCAAGAAAAGATCTAATCACGCAGTATAATTTAGAATAGGAAAAGAAATAGCCCTTTTTACCTTATTTGAGCATTAAAAGAAATCTGTTTCATGTTTTTTCCAAAAGTGTTTAATTGTATTGTATTGGCAGCACATGAAACAATAGTTATTGCCCTACTGTTTTCAAACTTCCCAACTTTGCGTGCAACAGTTTTAAAAACATGGGAATCAATTACCCTGGCTAATTTGATGCCATTAACTCTGAAATATTATGCTTATTCCTAAAGCTGGTATTTAAAATAGAAAGCCTAATGTTAATTAAAGCTAAAAAACCTACCGTAGAAGTGATGTCTCCATTCCAAGAGCACGGCTCTCCAGTTATTCAACCAAAACTTGTCTTTATTTCAGGGAGGGTTTTGCCTCAATAAACTACAGTTGGGTACTGAGGCTGAGCCCGGAAGGTGCTTCACGTCTCTTAGGACAAATCTTACATTTCCAGCTACTAACAAACCCTTTTCTACCCACTTGTTTTCATTTTTTTTAGATGCAAATACTGTGACAGATCCTTTAGCATATCTTCTAACCTGCAGAGACATGTCCGTAACATCCACAATAAAGAGAAGCCATTCAAGTGTCACTTGTGTGACAGGTGTTTTGGTCAACAAACCAATCTTGACAGACATCTAAAAAAGCATGAGAACGGGAACATGTCTGGTATGTACGCCTTTTCCCTCCCCAGCGTGCCCTATGTACCGCTGGCGTTCGTACACAGGGACTGCACGTTCACTTTCAATGCTACTGAGTGTCAATAGGCACACGTTGCTCTGTGCCGTCTGCTCTGATGAGTGGGTTTTTGGAAAATATGTAAGTGCCTAAGCTCTGCTGACATTTAAAGTGCTTTGAAAATCCCAGCATAAACTCTACCCTTGTATAACTTAATACCACTGGATGATGTCTTTTCTTTTGGTTTTAATTAAGCCAACCATAGCATTTTGAGAACAGACTGGGAAAATTGGTTTAATCCCATCTCCGCAATCACTTGGCGCTCAATCGGAGTCCTAGAGTTAGAGTCTCAGGGGGCACTCTGAAAGATTTTCTTGGCACCTTCTAAAATATTCCCACTGTCAGGAGCTGCAAAGCACTAGCTATTATGGAGGTAATGGTGCCTCCCAAGCCTCAAAGCAAATCGGTCACCGCACAGCAGCAGCAAAGGCAGAGGCAGGTAATGGATATCATTGGTCTGGTTTAGGTATCTGCAGGGTTTAATGAAAACCCTCTCTGCAGTCTTTTCAATCTACATTTTGCTCCACTGGAAATAACCAGGTACATGCAGTGAATGCAGAGCTGTCTTTTCCCTGATGCTCAGAGAAGGACATCTGTCACTGGTCTCAGTGCTAATGAACCTGGGTGATTATGTCAATGACTGCTCCATATTTTAAGCAAATCTGCATAATTAGTAGGTAAAGTGAAGTTCTGTTTGCTCAGTTCAGCCATTGGTCTAACACAGTTATTGTCTGATGGTCTTGGAGTTGCCGGGGAGCAGGAGGGAGATGTTGAAATAGATAGTTGGCAAAAGCGATTATAAATCGTGGAAATGGCACCCAGCATGCAAGCAGTCGTTTTGGCTGGAAACCACCTTCGCCCATGGGTAATACTGCTTCCCTTCTAATTGCTGGGTTTATGGCGAAAAGCTGATAGATTACTATAGCCAACTGTTTCTGGCTCCCATCCATTTTAACCATTGTTTCAATTTCAATTCGATTTACATGGTTAAATACAGAAAATGTAAAGAGGCAACATCAAAAATCCTCTATTCTGTTTAAAGGTACTGCAACATCTTCACCTCACTCAGAACTGGAAAGCACAGGGGCAATCCTAGATGACAAGGAAGACTCTTACTTCACAGAAATTAGGAATTTTATTGGAAACAGCAACCACAACAATCAGTCCCCCCGAAACTCAGAGGAGAGGTGAGTTGTGTCTGATCGGTATACTAAAGGTGCCACTCTTCTTTTTCCAGGTTTGCTCACTTATTGAACCTGATTTTTCACTTTTGATGGTGTCTGCAGCCAGAGTTATTTTAGCAGTCTGGTTGCTTCAGTGTTCACCTTGGTGTGTTATGAAAAGAAACGTGTTGGTTTCCTCCCCATCGTGCATGATCAAATTCCCGGTGGCAGATGCTGGACAGAAGGTTCCATCTATGAACATATTTCTCCTTGTTTCAGGAGCTCTCAATTTCAAGTTCCCATCATTGATTTAAGTTTGTTGAAGAATTCCTTCATTTAACATTCACGGCGGAACAAGTGAATTCTACATCCTGTGGCTAAATGTAGAGAGCCTTACGATTTAAATGCAATTTAAATGTGTAATTAATAAAGTAGACTAAGTTAAATTCTTGGATCGAATGAAAGATTATAACTGAAAGTCCTTTCCCATAAGTAACTCGATCCCAGGAAAGATGCTGACCAGCAAAAAGCCGGTGAAGCTGTGGGTAGGCGTTGGTAGTCCACAGTGCTCTAGCATGTGAGAGACTTTTTCCTACTAAGATTTATTAGGTATATGGGTGTTTCAGTTCTTCTGAACTAACAGAAGAGAGACCACTTCTGAATATTTTCAGCTAATAAAAATACAGCTAAGCAGAAAAGGCTGTAGCATGGATACGCACATCAGCTCTACATATTTCTTTGAGATTGGTCTTGCATTATGCATTATTGGCGCCTTTGAATTGGCATTACATTATCAGCATCAAAAATTTCTTACGGTTGGTGACAAACTTCGCTGTCTTCTCAATTTCCAGATGCCTTTGTGAAGGGATAAAAATGGTGGACATAACACAATTTCCACGAAAGTATTGGATTAAGTGATTACATGCATATTCAAATTTCATTCCATCTTGATTGGCAATGAGGGCTTGGGATTTTTTCCTTGCACATCTGGTCTCAACATGTCCTCCGACAGGAAGTCAGCAAAGTGGAAAGGTTGCTGGGTTGTGCAGTGTTTCCTTTCTAAATTTGGCACTTCAGACTGCTCTTGACGGATATTTTATCCCTGGCAAATTGCTGCATTTGAAAGCATAATTAGAGAATCTGTTTTCTCAATCACATGGCTTTTGTTACTTTGGTTGTAGTCCATCTCCCTTTCATTTCTAGCAGCCTCAATTGAGCATAACAAGCAAGTTGGCAGCCCAAACTGTGCTCAACAATTTCTTACTTCTGCCTATTTAAATAAAAGATGATAAAGAGATATTTCTCTGATTATCTTAGAGGGGGGTGGCTGCTTCAGCTCTCCCAACTCTGCACAGCCTCAGATTTTTTTTTGATACTGTGAAATAAACAGACCATTCCCTAGTTTGGTTTTTAATGCAATACTAAACTCATGACTATCAGCTGGAATTTGCTCGGAAAATAGGTGAAACTCTATTATGTTCAGGAAAACGATGCTATTGTTGTATAAGAAACTGGCATTCACTTGTGTACCCTCCATAAGAAAGTATAACTGTTACAACAGTAAGTCAAACATTAAATACCAAATATGCTGCAAAGGCTCATCCTTATCTTGCTCAAACTTTTGGTATATTCCATATTGTCCGGCACAGTTTGAAGCACACAGACTCTGAAGCAAACTGCGGGCGGACAATAAAGTTTCCATTTTTATAACTGTATTCCTGGAAGAGTAAGGACCTTTTGCACAATGAGAACAATAGATGAATCAAGGCCTCCGTGCTACATAACGCAGCAGAGCAGATACGCTGGTCGCGTGAATTTGTGTGGCTCCACCGAGTGCAGCCCTTCCACACCGTAGTACCTCTGGCCGTGCGTTTGTTGAGGTGGTTGTGGTGCTGAATTTCTTTACCTCTCATTTAATGTGGTGGGCACCATGCAGCTGCAGATGCTCAGAATCCTACAGGGTTGAGGCCGTTAGCAAACGAGCCCCTACTTCAGTGTGGATATTATGTCCTTGATAAAAATCCCATAGGAAGTAGTTAAGAGAAGTCATTGTCTGAAAGCGAAGGACAGCGTAATAACAGCGAGTAGACCAAATGGTTTTCCATGTGCGTATTACTATAATTACTCATTTAATAAGAATAAATGCACTTAAAATGCTATATGACCTTTCTTTTCATTACTTCTTACCCTTGAAATCAGTCAATAATGTAATTCAGGGTGGAGGCAATATTGCAGACCACTCTTCAGGTCTTCAGCTGAAGTCCCTTAGGTTCCCATGTGTGTAATCCATATGTTCAGTGAAGGAGTATGGCTTCCAAATGGGTGGTAGTGTGCAAAATTAATTATGCATGTAATTTTAACTTTAAAACTCTGAATGCAGTATTGGATGTCATTTTTGAAAATGCCGGATCTGATTTTCAGAGTTTCTTGGCCCCTACGGCTTCTGTTAAAAGGCAATGATTTGTTTTGCCCAGACTACATATCTGATTGGAAACATGAGATGAAATAATGCGTGAGAAAATTTGGAATGGATATCTGAACATACCTCCGCTTGAACAGTAGTTTTAGCAGGATAACAGGAAAATCCCATGCTGATGGTACTGTAACGTCCCACTGATTTTTGAGTGGAATTTTCTCCAATACTGCCTAAATGTCTGAAGCTAAACAAGATACAAAATACAGAAATCACTTTATTCTACTGGGACAGATCCTTTTCAGATCTGCCTCCGACAATCTGCTGGTGAGGAGCTTTCATAACTGATTTGTGATTATTGCTTGGGTTCGTTTTTGGTACTTTCAGAATGAATGGCAGCCACTTTAAGGATGAAAAAGCCATGGTAGCCAGCCAGAACTCAGATTTGCTGGATGACGAAGAGGCAGAAGATGAAGTAATGATGGACGAAGAAGATGAAGAGAGTGAAATTGCAGGGAAAGCAGTCAAAGAGCCTGTTACGAGTGACATGCACGAGGGGACTCCGGAGGAGGATTACGAGGAAACGAGTACTTTGGACATGAACTGCAAAGCTTCCCCTGGCAGGTTGGTTCCTTCCGAGTATTGGTGTGCCCGATATGCAGAATAAAAACAATAAACCATACAAGAGTGCCAGCACCAAACTGTGTGCTGTGGGAACCGGCCCGAAGTAGCCAGCTTCCCAGTTACGATAGCAACGTGTGTCTGTGTTTGGGTCAATACCAGCCCTGTTTTCAGTCTCTTCATGCAATCTGTAGCCCTTAAGAGGAAAAATAACTGTGCTTGGGGAGCCATTGTCAGGTTCTGGGTGAGACAGGAAACGTTCATGGGAGAGACGTTATCTGCTCCGTAAATGGACCTGGATCTCCCATAATGGTCTTGTGAAAGGCTGTGGACACACCAGGAGAGAGACGACCTCTCCTTCCCCTGCTCCTGCTGCCTCCCCCTCTCCTTTTTAGAAAAGAAAGGGGAATTCCTTTTATTTCAGGATCACAGTTCCACAGGGCAAGGTGGTTTATGAACGTAAAAAAAAGGGGGAAATTGCTCTGATGTCTAAATTTGAGGGGACGGAGGGAACGCAGAGAGGGTTGTTTAACTGATGTTAAAACCTGCGTGGTGTTTTTGTAGGTATAAGGAGGAGGAGTATAATAAAACTGGACTTTCGGCTTTGGACCACATAAGGCACTTCACAGATAGTCTCAAAATGAGGAAAATGGAAGAAAATCAATATAGTGAAGCTGAATTGGCAGCTTTCAATACTTCCCAGCTGCCAGAGGACCTAAAGCAACCCTTGTACAGGAAATCCAAATCCCAGGTAAAAGCTTAAGTCAGTTAAAATGTTATTGTCGCCAAATACCTGAAGGATTAAACTGTTAGTGTGTGGAAGGCAAGGTCGTTTCGGCTTCGTCAGACAGGTCTGTGCTCCACGGCCACAAACCTCAGCCTGCCCCAACCTCCCCCTGCCCTCCCATCTCCCCGGGGAGACGTGGCAGGGTGCTCTGGTCCCCGATAGTGGAGACTTTTTGTACTTTTTTGCTGGTTTTGTTCCTGTCTGCCACCCACAGAAATGCCATGATAAGAAATAGTCCCACTCTGCTTTCAGACAGCCGGCGAGGTCACGCTGATGCCGTGGAGTTTAGCTGCAGCCTTGCAGGGATGTGACTCAATCTTCTGGCTGGCTTGGCTTTTTGGTATTTTTTTTAGTGTTTGTTGGATGGTACCTCCTCTAGGTCCTCAGCATGTTTTTAAAACAGCAGTAACTGGACTGATACCCTAGTGCTATTTCTTGAAATTTTTTAAAACGTTGATTAAAATGGGTCTTTTTTAGCCCCTTTAAAAGATCCTTGTTTTAAAAACTGCAGAATATGCCTGTAGAAAAGGTCAGCAAAGGAGACTGTGGTATTTGGTGAAATACAGGACCAGCCAAGGGATAATGTGATTCCTCAGGCTCATGAAAAGAGCCTCCCGTGCCAAGAATCTGAAGGCAAAGGAGACTCTGGGACCTTGTCTACTATCAAAGGTTTCTCAGAGCTTTGTGAAGCCAGATGAAAGCAGAAATTATTATTACTGTTACTGAGTCAAAAGTGTCAGTGAAAAGGTTGACAGTGGTTTTACCTAACGCATTTTGATTTTCTTTAAATAAGTTGAGAATAGCAGTTGTAGCCTAAATTATGCCCTGACCACGTAGGGGTGGCACGGGTCCGAGCTCAGATCCGCACTGCAGGATCGTGACCTCTTTGTCCTCCTTCTTTCCCCGTCCAGGCATATGCGATGATGCTCTCTCTCTCCGACAAGGACTCCCTTCATTCTGCATCCCACAATTCTCCCAATATGTGGCACAGTATGGCGAGAGCCGCTGCAGAATCCAGCGCCATTCAATCCATCAGTCACGTATGACATTGTGAAGTCTTACCGAGAATGGGACCAAGTCCAAACCAGTAGCATGGCTCTTTCATATATGACTATTTAAAAGACTGCTGAGCAGAATGCCTTATAAATCTGCAGGGTCACTCATTTAAAGTCCGGTGACCTTAAACTGAATAATTTTAAAAAGAAAGAAACTATTTATTCTCAATATTTTGTTTTGCACAGCAAAGGCAGCTGCTGACTTCTGGAGGATCAATGCGACTTAAAAAAAAATAAAAAATTTCAGTGGATTATGTAAACTGGGGCCGGGAAAAAGTGTCTTCCAGTTCACCCGGCTTTGAGGGGCAGGGGCAAAAGGGTTAAGACTGCATTGATACACACATGGCACTCCTTTAAAGTAGGAACTGAATTGATTTTCTTTTTGTATGAGATAGTTTGACACAGGATTGGGAACAGTTGCTTTTATGTACAAATCTCTTCATTAAAGCTTTATGCATTTTAGCCCTTCAAAGAAAGAAACTAGTTCTATCAAATGCACACTATCCATCGTAAATGTAGAAAGAAGTAACAGGGACTATTTTGTTCTCTCCGTAATTCTTTTGCCTTCTCAACCGCATTGTTAAATAAAAAGGAAAAACAAGGAAAAAAAAAAAGGAAAAAAAAAAAGAACTCTGAGAAACAATACATAAGAGGCTTGTGTATATTGTAAACTATGAATGTTCACTACTCCAAGAAGCTAAATCATCCAGATAATTCCGTGAAAGCACCGCGTTCATCGACAGCACCACTAGTTCAAATCATTGTAAGGAGTTTTTAATTTTTGACAATCATGTCACTATTTTGTTGTGTTGTTTCCTTTCCCCCTACCCTCTAATTTCTTCTTTGTGTTGTGTGTACCATGTATTTATTTGTTGGCAAACGATTGTTTGTTGATTAAAATAGCACTGTTCCTGTAACAAACAGCACTGCTCCAGTCCCCCACTGCGTTACGATGTAAGGCACCCATGTACTTCAAAAAAAGTGAGGTGAACTGATCTATGTATATGGGAGTGCAAAACAGTGTTTGAAATTTTCTTACATTCCTCTTTTATTTTATTTTTGCCTTTTAATGAACTAAATAACTATAGATGCGACTTAGGTTTTTTTTGTAATACAGTAAATTGATTCGATTGTATAAACAGTTATAATTTCTTCATGAAAGCATGATTCTTCTGATTAAAAAACTGTACCCAATATTTTATGCTGGTTGTCTGCGAGCTTGTGTGATGTTATGTTCATGTTAATCCTATTTGTAAGATGAAGTGTTCCAAATTTATGTTTTAAAGAAATAAATAAATAACGGAAGGTATTCAGTTATTTTTGGGGGTTTTTTTTGGCCTTTAGTGAGGGACCAGATTTATTTTTCCTTTTGTTTATAATCTCATTTTGAAATAATCGGCAAGTTGAGGTACTTTCTTTAAATGCTTTGTACAATGTAACTGTTACGCATTTCAGTACATTACTATGGGAGGATCAACTTAAAAAAAAAAAAATAAAGGACTACAAAACTGAAGGGATCTTTTTCCTTATTGTCTTGTTTTTGTCTGGGTCAGGGCAAAAATGGCACATTTCGTGTGCAGTCTGGGGAGCAAAGACGATGTCTGTGGGGTCATGAGGATAAGGATAACCAGAGGATGGGGTACCGTGATGTGTCTTGGACTTGGTAATGCAATTTAGGACCCAATCCAGAGTCTTTCAGTAGACCATTGGAGGGGTTTAGATCAGTCCTTTAAGCTTCAAAACACTACCTTGGCAAATAGAAATATTTAACTCATTTTACAGGTGGGATTGGTGCAAGGTCACCTTCAAATGCTGTTGTGGAGCCTTGAGCTTGGGCTGGTGATGAACCTGCCTGCTGCCCGTCAGGACGTTGGGAAGCAGCGAGTTGGCGGGTTAATAGCAAAACATTGACTCACCAGAATGATAAAAATCCAGAGTTGAGAAGCTAAATGGGCCTCCAACTGCATGAAATGAACCTTCAGGGTCCAAAAAAAAAAAAAAAAAAAAATTTAGTTTGAATGTTGCCTTTGAAATCGGGTCCAAAGCCCTGCTTCTTCTGGACAACCTGCAGAGCCGTGGGAGGTGGGATGTCCAGGAAATGCCAGCGTTGGCCCAGGCAATGCACATTTTACTGCTCTTCCCATCACTAGAAGGACTGAGAGAGCTCCAAAGGGGTCCATGGGGATGTCCCTGCCTGCCACCCCCAGCTGATCTTTGCAGCTGCTGCACAGGGCTGTCCTTCAAGTTTAAAAGTGACTCGAAAGAGTGAATGTGGCACACTGTGGAGTCTTTTCTTTCAGTGGGACCAAGGATTGGTATCACCAGATGCAAGAGAGCTGACAGGAGCAAGCAATGCGGGAGCGCAGCGTAACCCAGGGCAGTTAGTAACAAACTGTGTATTAAATCCAGCACTCTCCCAGTGGGAAAGGCACATTTAGGGAGTGTGATTTGCAGGAGGTTTGGTTAAATCTGACTCCACCAAAGCCAAAAGTACTTCCAAAGGTGAAGACCTCTGGTACTTTTGGCCTCCAGGCCGCAGGGAAGGGGTGCTCCTCTCTCGGCCTGTTTCAGTACACCAAGACCTCTTGTAGCTCACCAGATCCTTAAGTTATGTTTCAGAATAACCTATATATGTCATTATTGTCTTCAGCCCAGGACTTGGTTTGTAACCATCACGTAGCAACAAGGGCATCGGCAGGGCTGAATCCAAACCCGGTGTGGGCTGCCTTTGGTTTGCACTTCCAGCTCGCGAGCCTCACGCACAGCTTAATGGCAAGCTGAGCCCTAAAGGCCGATGGTTTTCATGCAGGAAACCTAAACCACACCTGGAAAAAAAATTAAAATAAAATAAAAAAAACTCAAACTGTGTGCATGTTCTTGTACTCACTTCACTGGCCTCAGCCAATAGTCAAGTACATGCAGATAATTGCATAAATATGCTATTATTTTTAGTGCAGTTAAAGTCACCGTGAAACTTGGTTTTAGGTTTCTGCAAATAAAGAGAACAAATAGATTAATCAAGTCAAGCTTTATCTGCAAACAACTTTCCAGATCATTTTCCCCTTTAATTTGATGCAACGACAGCTCTTATCAGCTCTACCCTCACCTGCCCTAGATGAAAGGGGTTTGGGGAGGTGGAGAAAGGGTGGGACAGTTTCCCCTGGGTTTAATGTTCTGGGTTACAGTAGCACACTCCCATCATATAACTGTCAGGGAAAGTACTCCTTGAGCTGAGCCCTAGGGTTAGTTTAACCTGCACATAACCAGATCTGTTGACCATCGGGGAGCGGCTGCCACCACCTCATCGAATCCCGGGCTGATGTTCCCACTGAGAGCCTTGAGCTTTGTATTTTTGTGTTGAAGTGTCCCACCCAGCGACACTGTCTGCAGGGTGCGATGAGCAGAGGGGGCGAAACGTCTCACGGGGGGATGGCCTTCAACTCCATGGAGATACCTTATCATGAGCTTGATTTGCATTGCCTTTTCTCAGTGGCAGAGTTATGCACCCAGAGGAACAACTGTAAAGCAAACCCAGATCTGATTAGCCATCTCATCCCCCAAATAAACAAAGACGACTGGACATTTTTTGTCCTTGCCTCATACCCTGCCTGAGGGACCACACAGATGACACAGATGCAAACAGATTGCTAAGTGAGGACCAGTGTTTCTGGCTTTCTGCTACAGTGACTTTTTTTTTTTAAGAAAGAAATAATTTCAACACTTTTTTTAAAACAACCTTAGGCTTATTTCAGCATCATCCTACTGTTCACCCCACTGTAGTAGTTTTCCGTAAGTCAACAAATCATTCCCAGGTGATACAGCAGCCTTACTAGGCGAAGGAGCTGCATATTACCACCTCAAGTCCTATCTACAGAATCTAACAAAGCACCAGCATGACAAGATGATTAATCAATATTTCACCCTGGCCCAGATCCTCAGTACCTCTGCGGGTCCAAGTAGCCAGTCCCATGTCAGCCCTGCTGTTTTTCTGCGTTAATAGCCACATTTGCAGAGTAATGGGAGGGGAAGTTGTTATAAAAACATTTGCGAGGCTGCTTTTGCTCAGTGATTCAGTTTGGCCCATTGCTCCATGCATGTCTTGAACTTTAAAACTTTCTGTCAGGTCCCTCTTGCTCAGACGTACGGAGAATTGCTGCAAACTCCTTGATTTCGCCGCACTCTGCTGCCTTCCAGCTATATTAAGTCTCATTTGCGGTTTTGCTGGTCAGTCATATAGTGGCATGGAAAAGCTAGTTCATTTTAAAGATGCTTCCGGTAATGATTTAAACTAAACAAAGGCATCCAGCACCAAACAGAAGACCCTTTCTCCGTGTCAAAGACCAAGTACCTTGCCAAGACTCCAGGTATAAGAAAAATATATTCTGCAGCCTGGCCGATACCATCCTCTTTCCCATCCCATTGAAAGCCTGTGGAGGTTTGTGAGTATACCTCACCTGTGGTTTTCAACAGCCCCATTAATTCCTCTTTTGTTTCAATACAGAAAACGGTACCAAGTTTAGGAAAGGCTTTCCAATTCAAAGTCACTTAATGAAGTCTGGGGACATGGTGAAGGGGAGAACATCAAATAAAAAGTAAAGAAAAACCAAAACAACAACTGTATTCCTTTTCTTTTCCCAACTCAGATTCATTTCTTGCTAGAGGAAAACAATTTTCAGCAAAATCTACTTTTTTCCCAGAATTGAGATTTTACTCCGACTAACATTGAAATAATCCCTGGAGGGGCCCCACCGCCATGCCGTGATTCAGGAACCTGTGATACATCTCGTAAGACCGAAGCCTTTTTCCCAAAACTACCGCCTAAATTTTGCTCGGGACAAGCTACCTCCTGGGTACGCCCGTAAACCATGCTGAACACATATCCCTTTGCTGCCATGTGCTGGAAGCAGAGCCTCCTTTTCTTGATCCAGGAACATCTGTATTTTAACGTCATTTGACACTATTTGTATCTATCAATCCATTTGGGGAAGTTTGGGGAACCTTTTATTATGAAAGGTGCTGTGAAAGTATAAAAGTAGTCTTCTATAACTTGCTGGGGAAGAGTTTTAGCAGTATCTGCTCCGGCTGTCTGAGTGAAGGGTCTGAAATAAGGTGCTCCAGAAAGCACCCTCCTTTTTTCTGCTTTATTTTAATACTAATTAATTCCAGAAAGGCCAAAGAAATGTGATGAAATGCTACACTTCTAAGAAAAAGTTTTGCCTGAGAGTCTTAAAGCAGGCCTCCCAGCTTGGGAAGGTCTAGTGGGAGAAGAGGGTTAGTGGTCATTTTGATGCTTAAATTATCAGTAATTAAGAAGTTGATTTTCTGGGATTGAGGAAAATTTTAAACAGCTGCGTCTTTCAGGCCTTTACTCCTCATTTTCATTAGCATGTGCTAAGGCAATCTGGAAAATATATTTAGATCTATATTATGCTATGTCAAGACCTCAGCATCTGTACCTTGGGGCAGATACGTGTGAGATAGCCGAGGGTAGATGTGCCAGCACGCACATGTGGAAGTGTTCAATTTGTAATATGATTATAGCCCCAAAACAAAGCCTGCTTGATACCTGTGGCATACTTGTTTCATGGTAAGCGCAGAAAATTCTCAAAAATCGTGTCATGTTTCACATCACCAGCCAACTCAAACTAGAGAAGTAGCGGTTTAATTCCTGGGGAATCTCTTTCAACAGGCGTGTGTCAGGCCCAATTAAGGTCCAGGCAGCCTCGCGCTAATTGGGTTGAGGTATGCAGCGGCGTAACATGGTCATTTAGCAAAGCAGCCCCTTTGTCCAGGCCAGTGCCCACCCTTGCACCGGCTGGTCTCTCTTCCTGATGTTGGCTGGTGGAAAAACTCCTGCTAGAAAATGTCCTGAAAAAAGTTAACAAATAAAGTGAGAGTTTTTAGTAGTGGTGGATAAGACAGCTCAGGGTGCTCAACTGGCAGCTCACCACCTGGCCTCCTGCATTAAACTTACCTTCATGGGAGATGAAGGTGGTGAGCTGCATCCTCTGCCCATGTAACGCAAACCATGGCATCAGCATTGTCCAAGGATGCTCTCTTGTCTCGTCCATTGGTCTTTCTTCACTCCCAAAATAAAGAGCTTTTTTCTTACATCTGAAGTGCTAATACACTAGAATAGAGAAAAAAAAAAAAAAAAGGTAGGCATGAGCTGAGATGTGGAGATGAATTTAAGCATTCAACCCTTCCTGAATTTCTGCATTTGTGTGAAAATCCCAGCAATGGACTCAGTTTCAGGTCATCCACGAGCCAAACGAAAGCAAAACACTAGGGGGCAGAGACTAACGGTCTTCATTCAAAACTGATTCTTACAAACCTTTTAATGATTTCGATCTTCCTAATTACGGAACTGGGTGTTTTATTGTACCCAATTCTTTCATAGAATCATGGAATCATAGAATAGTTTGGGTTGGAGGGAACCTTTAAATGTCATCTAGTCCAGCCTCGACCCGCACCCTGCAATGAGCAGGGACATCTTCAACTTGATGAGGTTGCTCAGAGCCCCATCCAGCCTGACCTTGAATGTTTCCAGGGATGGGGCATCTACCACCTCTCTGGGCAACCTGTGCCAGTGCTTCACCACCATCATTGTAAAAATTTTTTTCCTTATATCTGGTCTGATTTTACCGTCTTTAAGTTTAAAACCAGTACCCCTTGTCTTGTCGCAACAGGCCCTGCTAAAAAGTCTGTCCCCTTATCTCTGTCACTGCTAGGCCTGTTGGGCATGTGTCTGGTGTGTCTGCCCTTGAATTCATCTGTATTCTGAGCGTGGCCATCTTTTCTAGCACCCAGCCTCTCCTGGCTCATGTCTTAAAGGAAGATAATCTTTGCCATCCTTGGACCAATGTGAAATCCCTGCACTCTGACATGTGCCTGCCCTTTCTCAGGAGGGGATTGCTAGAGATGCGAAGTCCAGTCGCCTGCAATCACAACCATGTAGTAAAAATTGAGTTCAGAAGGATCCACAGACCCTCTGCTCTGTGTAACCACAAGCCACAAAACACTTTGCAATCCACTGTAACGAAGCAAAGACCTTTATTACATTTAGACTTGCCTCCCTGGTACTCTTTTTGGAAGCAGTTCTGCTGGTTTTATTACTTAAGAGCTATTAAAACCTTAACCACTGCATGGAGCAACTCACTCCAGCTTTACACTTGTCCATAAAAACTTTGAATGGGAGATCAAGAACTCCTTTTTGGACCTAACACTCTTTTTGAATCAGGTCCGAGTTTGTCCCTATCCTGGCTGAGCGTATAGACGGAGCTGAGAGATGCTGAAGGGCAGGAGCATGACTCGTAACTGGATTTTCCCCATGCTTTTCTTCAGTGCTTGTAAGGAAGGACAGAGAGTGGGAAGCCACAGTGACCTCTCCTTCCCCCTCGTGTCGATCATGAGCCAAGCTCGGCACATGCCACCCTCTGTTAGCTTAGGAAGGAGGAAGGTTGGAAGGAGAGTCACTGTGTGAAGAACTAAGGAGCAGGAACAGGACCTGAGGTAAATCCCTCCCCCAAAAACCAACAAGAAATCTTGAACCAGCCTAAATTTGATGTGGTGCTGGGGGAGAAGAAGCACGCATGGGTAATCAGCAGGATGGCACAGCAGTGCTGGATCAGCTCAGTCACCCCTCCAAAAAAAACCAAACCCACCCTCCGAAGCTCGAGTGCAAAACCAAAATAACCTGACATGGTGTAATGGAAATGGCACTGGCCAAAAACTTCTATGAGGGAACTCCCTATGTCGCTCTTTACATTGCTCAGATACTGGTGGTGTGTGTAATACAGAAGCTAGCTCAAAGCCTCTCATTATTTTCACTTTTTTTTTTATTATAAAGTCAAAAAACCTGGCTTTCTCAGCTCACTGCTAGTTCCAAAGCATAACTTCCTCCTCCTCCACTCTGCCACTGAATTTTTAATATTTCCTCTTTGGAAAATGTCAGGAGTCTCAGCAGGGTGTGGGGGTCTGCTCTAATACAGCTCTGCCGGGGGTGAGCGAGGCTCCGTGTCTTAGGGCAACACTTTGCCCTTGGAAAATATATTCTAGCTACTCTCCCCACAGAAAAACAAAAAAAACCACAAACAAAAAAAAAGGCATTTTTTCCAAAACCTGAGGAACCAGCCTCATAAATTATCCATTTATAATATTTCATCATTTCAGCTGAAACAATGATCCCGGTACATTTTCTTTTAAACTTTGTCTCCCAGTCCAAGTGGCCACCTACTTTGTTGTCCAAATTTCTCGTGCAGTTCGAATGCTACAATGCGTAATCTCAGTAGGGTTATCAGTTATGTCATGCATTATACAGCCTCCAATCAGCGTAGTGGGAAACAACATTTTCATTTAATACCAGGAGAAACAGTGGAAGTCAGCGATTGATACCAACACAATGATGGGAAAAAGTGTCCAGAGGTGCTACTCACATAATCTCACTTTACAACATCTTGAAAATTCAATAGAAAGGACTTTGCTAACAATACCAGAATGACATACCACTGATTATTGTTCCTAAAGCTCTTAACAATAAGAAAGCTCTCTAAATATATCTCAACAAAAAACATATAACAGTTTGTTTCTTTTTTTTTTTTTTTTATTGCAAAGCACATAGTATTAGTCAACAATTGTTGTGTGGTGTGAGCCCATTAAGGCTGTTGGCTGGTAATGTTCTGGGAAATGAGCTCTTGAAAGATCTTTTTTTCTTTTTTAAACATGCCTAACAATTGTATCTTAAAACAATCCTGGAAGCATTAGAGTATCTGCAAACTGCAAGGGCCCGCTCTTAACTTATTTTCTTAAGACTGAAGAAAGAACCGACAACCCTTGCATTTTATTCACTCGCTTCGAAATTCAGCTGTGAGAAGTCATTTTTAGCTCAGAGCAGAAAAGAGAACCCTTTTAAGGACCAACTGTTTCTTGTTAAGCCTCTGGTCTCCGCAGGGTTGGGTGAGTTCTCCAACGGACACGTGAGCGCTTTCCTGGTTAATCTCTCCCCAGCATGACTTTAAGCAAGGGTTAAAATGCAATTAAAGCGAACATTAAATACGCCATGACATTTCCATCAGAAAGAAAGTTGAAATAGGCATATTTACTGCTG
>NW_009607482.1:33573-46735 GCF_000690535.1 Cariama cristata | reverse complement strand
TGAACCCACACTTTAGAGGTTGAGCTAGCAACCACTTAGTAGTCAGCATCTACTACAGAAGAGCCCTGAGACTAATTCATTGCTCAGCACCCTCCCAGAGCATCACCCACTTTTGGGGCCGTTCCTGCCTACACCAAAGCACACAAATGAAGATACACATGGGAGTAAAATCCTTCACTCGCTTTGCAGTGTCAGGCCCATATCTGTGTTCCATTACTATGTCATCGTACAACGCTTTCGGTGTGTATGGCCATCCAAAAACTCGTTGGCGAAGATTAAATAACAATTTCAATTCCTTTGATATTGTTTACATTTCAAAAGCAAACCGAACCCTTATATGTCACGCAGATCTTCGCTGCATTTATAGAATTGAAAGGCCAATGAAAGATCCCTAAAAATCATTAACTGGAGTAAACATTGAATCACGTTACAGAGTCAACAACAGAGAATTTTTGAATGAAATAAATGTCTCGTGCTTGAGGATATCCAGTGAGATATCCACTGGCTTTTCTTTTATTGCGTGCTCTTAATCTCTCTGTTTATTATTGAAGTGGTTAATAAGCAATTCCTAAAACAGATCCAGAAGGTGTCTTTAGCAGCCTGACTGTCAACCCACACCATCAAAATATGTTTTCCACTGGCCTTTTGTAATCCTAGCTTGATTTCACCTTAAACACTTTTTGGAATGATTATTTTTGTTCTCTGAACTTAGACGTTAGTTGTATAGATTCAGTTAAGATTTGTTTGCCATCGATATAAACAGCATTTACTGGGTACAAGATATACCAGAAGGAAGAACTTTAACTTCTGAAACATTTTAGGATGATCAAATGAACGGAGCAAGAAAACATTGTGAAAATCTGACTCGAGCGCTGGCTACTTGGCACTGCTTTCCCCACGGCACCACCACACGGTGTTTGTTATTGTCCATCAATAAATCCAAATTTATTTAAGGAAATAGACCCATTATGTACTTCACTTGGAGGTGTTTTTTTTTTTCCCCCTTCCCCACTAAACACTATGCGAGTCCTTCAAAGCACCTTCTGGTGCCACTTTGTGGTACCTGATATTGAACCAACCGTCTGCTCTCTGCCAGTTGAATATATTCACATAAACCTTTTTATTAAGTATTAAATAGTATTTATGAAGTATTAAGCAAGATTTTGTTTTCTTATCCTTTCTCTAATATTTAGGTATAGACTTAATTGCAGCATTGCTCCACACAGTAACCTGAACGAAGCATCAGCTGAATTAGGGGCTGACTCTGCCAAAGGCAGGACTGGAAATACTCCTGGACTTGACGTGGTTTCAAACACAGCTTTGCACATTTTGTTGCTTTTCACTCCTCCCTGATTTTATATACTTATATATCAGTATTGCATATAATAAGAAGTACTTACACATAAGAAGTATTGCATGTAATTGCATATATACTTATGCAATTTGGAGATGGTGTTTATTGCTCACCAAAGGCATGGCGACAAGCACAATGGCTGTGATTAACCCTGGGAATAAGGAGATGACTTCAAATTACCCCTGGCTGAAAGGTGTGGGGGTCCACCTGCCTGCTCCCGGGTGGGGTGTGTGCATCCTGCACTGGCGAACCCATGGCAGAACTGGTGGTGGTGGTGGTGGTGGAGCTGCTGATTGTTGTTGTTGTTGTTGGTTGGTTTTGAAGTCAAGTCATAGGAAACGGCTTGAATGGCTGGAGCCAGAGCGTCTCTGCAAGGGGCAGCCAAATACAAAAAAGCACACAGGGCTATATCGGTGTTTAACTACTTTGTTGTTTTTGAAAATGTTTGGGGTTTTTTTATCCTTGTTGAAAGGCTGCAACTTGACAGTACCAAGGAGCAGGGCTGGTGTTGCCAGAGGCTTCTCACTGGGAGCTAGGTGCATTTGAGGACACAGAGCAAAGCACCAAATTCCCTTTACAAACCCTTGGGCACCTTCCCCCTCCTCCTCCTCCCAACAGAAAGCTTTCCCAAACCCAGTCCTGGGATCAAAAAGTCTCTTCCCCCAAAGGCTGGAGCCCTGATTCAGAGACACCCCACAGCTGAAACCAAAGAGCCTAAAGCACTTTTGCTGAGGGTATTTTCTGCACCATGTAGGACATCACTCATGCCCTGGACCACCGGGGAGGATACTAACCCCAGCCGCGATGCAGCACAGCCGGGTCACGCTTCTGGAAGGGTGCAAGTCACCAGCAGCTCTGGCAGCGGCAGCGGGACGGGATCGAAGCCTTGGAGATCACAGCTTTCGGCCGGGCACGCTGCCTCGGACCCGCACCCGTGCTGCAGCCCGAGAGCCGCTCTTACATGCCTGCAAAAATATGTACCCCAGTGACCACACAAGTAAACATGTGCCTCGTGAACTACATGATTCATATGTGATCCAAGGTTTTAGGAGCAGAAATTCCTGCTTTTTTTTTTTTATTATTTTTTTTAAATACTATCCAGCATGTTTGAAAGCACTGTCCAGGAACATGAAGCCTCTATGTAAATGATTTTCCATTATTTATGTCTTTTTTTTATAGTTCAGCCCAAACCTTACAGTAAAAACTGGCATAAGCTCTTTGAAAGCAAAGGCAAAACCTTAACCGAGGCTCGAACGTCTGCCGGGAGTGCTGCAGTTCTCCGTGGGGGCATCAGAAACGTGTCCCGGCGGGGACGGCGGTGGGCGATGGAAGGGCCGTCCCTGCCTCCCCGCAGACCCCCTCCCCGTGCCCGCTTGTACGCACACCACTTCTTGTCTGTATCAATGTACCTAACATGTGAGAAATAAAGTGTGGAGAACTTATTTCAGCTGCATTTCATGGGCAGGCTCTTTGATCAGCCGATGCCTGAGTATTATTCAGCGCACAGGAAAATGGACAACTTTTAGGTAAAGAGCTAGCCGCCGCTAAACAGCTGTCGACGTTGCCAGCAGTCATTAGGCAGCCTTTGGCTTTGAACAAGAACATCATAAGCCAGGGGACAAGCTCCCCCTTCCCCTTCACCGGGGCAATATTTCATAGCTACTGCCCCGATGCACCAACCCGCGGCTAAACCTCGCAGCAACTTGCGTCTCAAAAGAAGTAGCGAGAGTTTAGTTAACCCCGGCTTGCATTCCGGACTCCAGCTTTGTTTAAAGAGCATAAGGCGAGGAGGGAATCCTATGAAGGGTTTCTCTTCATGCTGTGGGTGATTTATTTTCTTTCACCGAGCAGTGCAAAGGCCTCCCAGCCCTAATTGCCGGGTGCTCTCTCGTGGCTGCTCGGGGAAGTGCTCACGGTCCTTCCTCCAGCTCGGACCAGACTTTCTTCAAAACAAATTAAAGAAAAGGGCCTGTCGCCAACTGCAAATAACTCTGGACAACTCTAAAGTCCCCAGGAAGAGGACTCTTTACAGCCCAGCACCCAAGCGCCGGACTACCGCGGCTCCTTGCCGCGCTGGTGTTGGGGAGCAAATTCAGATTTTTACCTAATTATTGCTGGTTTGGGTAGTCAGGAAACAAGCAGGAGCTAAACCAGGTCTTGCTGAGCAGAGGTACCAGTGATGACCTCCTTGTGCTGGCAGCAAGTTTCTCTCCATTAGCTGGTAGCTACTATAGTCATTTTGAAATTCTGCTTTATCTTTTTTTTAGTATACGTTAGTATGTGGAGCGTAATACATGAGCCAGACGTGAGCTGTGTGGAAAGGCTGTCTTGATTCATTGCACTCATATGATTTTGGCTGCAGTAAATTCACTCTCCTGCTACAGCATGCAATTTGAGGGTTTATTGAATACTGGCGCAAACAGAGGGGAATCATCAAAGTCTAGATAATTGCAGGGCTTTTTTTTTGCTTCCGCTGTCATTGCTTTACCAGCTATTGTCTTACTGCTTGGGAAAGCACCGCCAAATACCTCTCATAAGAAATAAAATATTAAAAATGTAATTTTTATTCCTTCTTCTATTTCTTTTCCTTGTGGTAGGACTTACTGTTATGTATGAGTCTTTACAGTCTCCAGGAAGTTTTCGGTTTCTTCTCCTATTTCACTATCCTTTTATTCAGCGCTGTCTCTGAAAAATGTTATACAAGATCCTGTCCTTTTCCGCCAAATACCTCTCATAAGAAATAAAATATTAAAAATGTAATTTTTATTCCTTCTTCTATTTCTTTTCCTTGTGGTAGGACTTACTGTTATGTATGAGTCTTTACAGTCTCCAGGAAGTTTTCGGTTTCTTCTCCTATTTCACTATCCTTTTATTCAGCGTTGTCTCTGAAAAATGTTATACAAGATCCTGTCCTTTTTTTTTTTTTTTTTGTTAGCACCCAAACCGTTGGCCCCTTTCTGTTAGAGATGGAAACCTAACACCTCTTCTTCAGTAGAAGGAGTTTGGCCTGTGAAATCCCCGGAGAAGCTTTCTGTTCACCTCAGCAAGCACCAGACCGACTGTCGGGATAGCGTCTTCCCTCCTCAGCCTTCCCCTACCATTTGTCTTCCCTGCTATCCCCACATTTCAGTTCCCCTAAAAATCACCCGGAGCTCATTGGCCATTTCAGAAAAGACAACTCCTCCATCGCAGTCGAAATCTGAGCTCGCACATATGGTTGACGTTAAGCTAAGGTCTTCTTCCCAGAAATGCTTTGTGAAGTTCTTCTCGAGGCAAGTCTTTTCCAGTAAGATAGTGTCTCCTTGCCTGCTATTTTGCTTAGTCTCGCTTTCTTTTATCTTCCTTGTCGAACTTAAATGTCACCATTCACTGCTAGCAGATGTGGTTTGGGATTCCTACATTCTTTTATGCCTTTATTTCAGTGCTTTCATCACAGCTTTTCTTTCAGCTAGGTGAATCAAAGGCCTTTCCATAGTCCAGTCAATGCAAGCTATACATGATGGCTTGTTTTATTTGGCAATCTTCTCCAGTATGTGATTCATTGTCTGCAGGTGATTCATAGTTAGGAAATTACTTCTGAACCCTGCCAGTGCTTGTGGTTGATTAAAGTTCAGAAGTCCCTGTAGTCTGTTCACCAGCGCTTTTTTGTCAACTCAAATATTTGTGTGCAGTAAAGAACAGTAAAAAGTGGATGTGCTATTGACATGAGCAATTTACTTGAATGTTTGCATCTTTAGAAAGTTCCACCAAAATCTCTAGAACTGGCATGAAACTGTTTCACAATGTCTGACTAAATGAATCACGTTTTACAAATAAATATCTGTCAAATTGTTCAATTACTCGAGATCCAGTCATTAAGCAATAAAATAAAGCAGTAAATAGGAGACATCTGCTGCAAAGTGCTACAGAAACATAAGCATCTTTCTCAAGTTACCTTCTTTGCATTTCGGTATAATGATTCACCAAAAATGTCTTACCCAAGGCAATCAAACATCAGAAAATTGTCCATTGCAAAGCAATATTGGCATAGCATGGCACCTTATCCAAAGCAAATACAGCTTAACATCTCAGTGGAGGCTACCTAGGGGCAAAGAGAAGACTGATCAGTTGACGTGCTGCTGTGTTATTAGGTGAGATCAGATGGTTCAGGATACTGAAACCTTGAAAGAAAAATAGTATTGGAAGTCATTGCTTCTGATCTTGAATTGATTTTTTAAAGATGTAAATGCTGCCCTTCCTTTGAAAGATAATATTTCTCATAATGGCCGAGAGAGAACCCAACTTTCTCTTTACATCAGAGATGCTTTACATCAGAGGTGCTTATAGGAATAACATTAAAACTCAAGGCATGGATGGTCAAGGGGTTTAAACACCGAGTCTCTAAGGACCTCCTGGTCAAATCCATTGCGGCAATAGCTGAACACCAAAGGTTGGCAACTTCTAGGGAGCTGCGGTCAGACCAAAGCGGGGATAGCAGCCCATTTCGGTCAGGCACATCTCCACATCAGGACTGCCGCTTTCCCCAGAAGGATGAGAGGCTTTTCGGCAGCGTCAGCCTACAGTGTTGACCCAGAAAATTGTATTTCCAAGAATACAAATTAATTAAAATACCTTTTGGAAAGGCACTCAGATAACAGCAGATCTAAGGAGTTGTAGCCTCTTCCCTTTGCTTTCAGGCGGCTCAGGCTCATTGCTTCATCTAGTGTCAGTTTGCAGAGCAGAGCTTGATTCATATTTCTTTGAAAAAGAAAATATTTTTAAAACTTATCTTGATAGTTATAGAATTTCCTGTGAAAGATACATTTTTCCTGCCAAAAGATTCCTACAATACTCAAGTAGCACTTCAAAAACGGTAAAGCTGGAATGACACTTGCATATTTTACTGCTAATGGAGAACAGTAAAAACAGAAATGGAAAGAATAGTCAAGTATCCAAAGCTGCATTATCACAGAAGTATCAGCTTCTTTCAGACTTTTCTCTGTATAACATTTCAGCACCAGCAGCTCTACCTATAACTTGGCTCACCGTTTATGTTTAAAATTGGAATTGCACGTATTAAACCCGTAACATATGAAGGTTTCTGTGTATAATTCAAAATTCTTTTTCTAAACAGAAACCCTGTAACTTCTCCATGCTTCAGGTTGCAACAATTTCTCTGTACATACCTCCACTTATAGGACTGGATGGTTTTTGCCAAAAGTGAGGTTTCAAATACTTGTTTAGTGATTTCAGTTACGTTCCACAGCTCTCACAAGCTTGAGAAGCTCCAGCAACTGCAGTGCGTGTTTTAAACCTTCTCCCAACATGCTTGTTTAGACAAATACTTTTGCTGAGTTCAATTTCTCTCAGGGGAATTTGCTTTCGATAAGAAGTGGTTAAAACACACACACAGACACACACCCACCCCCAGGATTTGAGTGAGTATGATTGGCAGTAATTTAGTAAGAACATTGGGACATCGCGAAATGCAAAATTGGATTAAAAAAAAATAAAATTCTTGAAACAGGAGGTTAAGACCTCGGTTTTCCATCTCATCCCAGAAATTGCATCCAGTGCAATTTAAATAAAGACGTTCAACAACTAGGAGCTGAACGCTTGACTTGTAGCCACCCTTTAAACCTGTCTCAGAAGACAGAGAAATGCTCCCGCTTGGGCGAGATTTTCCAAAAGCCATCAGCTCCTTTCTGCCAGCTGCCGTGTGTGTTTACAAATCCCGCTGGCTCAGCAAAGCTCCAGGTTAGATTTGCCCACAGAGACGAGCCTACGATGCTCCTTTTTTATAAAAAGTTACAAGCAATGACAGTGACTTTGGCATTTTATTCATACGCAGTACTCAGCTTTCAATCCCTGCCTCATTTAACCAAAGATATTTGGTTTGGTCTCTCTTCCTCCTTGATAGCTTAGATATCAGTGCACTTCGCCTTTATGCAACATGTGCTTTTCATTTTAGGCTATGCAAAGGCTATGTCATGACGCTAGGGAAAATATATCCCCCCACATCCCGGGATAAAAAGGATGGTAGTCGGTTCAAATTGGTGTCCACTCTTCCATGACAAGTGCACGCACATCCAGTTGATAAATGTGCTCATTTCCAGTGTTTCTCCATGGTTCAGACGTCAAGAGAAGCGCAAAATCCACCATGAGCAGCAGAAGGACTTCCATGAGGAGCCATGCCTCTGGCTGATCTATTTCTCAACTATCTTTTTAATTAACCTGAAAATGTCCAAAACAACAAATGTGTCTTTAAAGTAGGATTCAAAAGACAAGGCGCACATACCGACAAAACACAAAACTAGCGTGTTTTGCTTTTTTTCCGAAAGAAAAAACAGTGTTACTATAAAACTCCAGTGTTCCCAGTTATGACATAGGGACTCATCACACACTGGGGAGCGAGAGGAGGTAGAATGGTGACTTTCTGAAATAAAACCCATGATTGCCTGTCACACTCAATTATACACGAGGAGAAGCGAGTGGAACTGGACACGCAGCCAAATGCCACTAGAGCTGATGTCCATGGGCGTCCCAGCTGCCGGGCCATCAGAAAAGGGTGGGGAGGTTAACTGCACCAGGAGCTAACCAGTCCCACTGGCATGTTTTTAGGACATATAAAACAAGTCTAAAACAAACAGTGAGCACGGAGCACTAACGTGGTGAGGCTCCTTCTTGAAATCCTGGAGAGACTCCTTGGAAACAACAACTCTTCAGAATCATTTACAAATGCTGCCCCATCTGTAAACACAAGAAACATCTTTAATGTAAACAGTGTCCCTCGCTCTGAAAGTGCGAGGAGAAAGGAACAGGAAGCAAGGCAGCAGAAGGAGGAATAAATCAATGACAGACTTTTATGAAACAAGACATCTTGGTCCTTACGCATACACTCACACACCAAAATCGCTTATTAACTCCACATGGATCAAGCGAACTCTTTGGAAAAGAGAGCCTAAAGAGATGAGGAACATGAAAGGAGCATCTAGAAACAGATGGGACATAACATTTTCAATAAACCCGAATATAGATGGGAATCTCACATAGCAGCAGCTAAACTACCTCGTGCTGTGAGCCCATCAAATTTCACAAGCTTAACAACATTGGGCTGAATCTATACATGCGGATGAGAATTTGCAGAGGATAAATCTAGCATGTTATTTGAAGCTGTGTTCAGCAGTAGGGACGCTCCCTCCACGTTAATACAAGGTACCCGTGTGGCACGGCACTGGAAGCAGCAGCTTCTCAACGTGATTTGAAAGCGGGGGTATAATCATTCGTCAATGTATCTTGCCTAGTCTATGGTTAATTCACTGATCTTACAATTCCCTTTCCTGGTCTCTAAACTGTGATTGGGCTAGAAATTCTTGCTTTAAGCCTTGATCTGGACCTCACTTAAATAAAATTTTTAAAAAATCCCCAGTGTCTGGTAGTATTCCATAGTTATTATTTGCATTACAGGAAGACCAATAGATCCAAAAATAAGACGAGAGCTAATATGCTCACCTCCATACAAATATAGTGTAATTCTTCTTACCTTGAAGAATTTACAGTCAAAACAGGCAGAAATGACCAGTAATTCAACACAGGTAATTAGCAAGGCAGAGAATAAACCCCAAGTTCCTTGATATCCCACATACTGTCCTGTCCATGCCGCCCGTTCATCCTAGGCCTTCTAACACCTCCTAATGACCACTGAAGGTTGTTTTTTGATCAAAAGCTGCTGCGGTACTGATGAATACAAGTGTTCCCTGTGAGAGAGAAGAAAAACAGTCCTGACTGCAGAGAGAACGTGCCCCCAGGTGCAATCAGGTTTCTCATTAAAAAGCTTTGTGTATCTTCAGATCTGACGAGACACTAATAGCCACCAATTAAATCTGACACAACAGATAATAAAAATCTATAGCTATCTCTAATATGTAACAGTGCCTACAACTTAATTACCTTAACCACATTTACCCTTACTGTGAGGCCAGCGATTCATGACCAATCATTCCACCAACCTCCAGCAAGCGTTTGATAAAAAACACCTTTGAGGAAAACCTGCACTTTACAAGAACACTCTATTAGGCTACAGATTAAGAGAGGAAATTAGTACCTAGGGTCAAATCGCTTTGGTACTATTTACATTGGAAAGGGGCTCCCTGATTTACATCTCTATAAATATTATCTCCTCACTAGGTGCCAGCTGCCAATGCTGGGCCAGCCTGGACCACGTAGGGTGTAAATCAGGACAGGACATGGTGCATCCTCTGCATCTGGGGCTGATGAGTCCACCTGAAGGGCAGGTCCTTATGGAACAGCGTGGTGGGATGGGGTGACATCTGTGGGAACCATCCCTGGTGATGTGGGTGGAGGTGTAGGCTGGGACATGAGATCCTTCATTTCAGGCTCTAGGAAATCCAAGGCAGAAATATGAGCCCAGAAACAAGCATCATGGACACATATATATACACACTTATATATACCGGGTCTCCCATTCAGATTAACAGTGCACATAAATTAAGGATAACCCAGCAATTTGTAAGCACCCCTATAAGCAGGAGCAGCAACCACCTGCCTGACTCGGGGCAGGATTTTTTTTTAGAGGACAGCAAGCGCACCTCACCCTTTCCCCCAAGTCCGTACAAATCCGGCTGTGCTCAGGAAGATTTATTTTTCCCCCGACTTTATCAGATGTTATCAGCCCTTACCATAAAGTCCTGAAAATGGCTCACAGACTGGGTCAGTCTTGCCTTTCCAGCTCTTTCTGTGCCGTGAGGTCAGTACTAACGGGTGAATGAGAGAAGAGCATGGTAGTGGGTATCCCCTTCCTGCTCCAGAAGCTCTTCAGGACCCACTTCACCACCCTGCATCTTTCCAGGGCACAAGACAATGTCAGTGACTCCATCACTGGTTTCTGCCACGATTTCGTGGAGTCCTGACCCATCCAGAAGGAAAAGGATGATGCCAAAGCAAAAAGCCCCATGTTCAAATCAGAGCTGAGCTGCTGCCATGGGGGATTGCCAGCAGAGATGGTCCTTGGGTCACCAGGCCACCTTCAAGGATTTTGTTTGTGAAGTGCCTTGGTTAAGTCAGCAGAGGATCTGTAGTGCACAGTCATTTGCAGGAGGCGTCTGGGAGAAAGAATATAAATTGTTTGCTTTACATTTCTGAAAAAGGCCTGTGCCAGTTAAACTCAAGGTTATTTTTCACGAAAGATGGCGCAGCAGAAATATTTCAAAGAGGAAATCTGGATCACTACATACAGTGCTATTCTCCTAGTCCAAGTGTTAGCAGGATTTATGGTAATGTTATGCCTTCAACTATTGCTACCACAACTGCTAGTTCTACCCAGTCATTAAATACTGGTTTGGTTTTTTTTTTGAAGAGCTAAGAGCCTTTCAGAGTAAATAAAGCTAAGTATCCTATTTTACTACTGGAGAAACAGAGATAGAGAGCAAAGACTTTAGATGTTCCCAAGATCCCCATCTGTGAAGTGTCCATACTGGAAAACCATGATGCTCAGAAAAAAAATTATACAGGATCTAAGAAAGCTTCAACTGTTTTATAGAAACATTTACGCATATCAAAACATTTCATCCCAGGCTGCTGCCACTGCAGGTAGCTGCTAATTAAAAGCTGGTGTGCTGTGGCTACCGTCTTTAAAACTCTGGCCAGCATATGTTTTATTTATCTTCTTCTTTTTTTTTTTTTTTTTTTTTTTTAGCTTCTGAGCTTGTCTGCTGATATTTTCAAAATTCAGTTTTATGTTTAAAGATTGAGTTTAATAAGCTTGTACGATATATAAAGAGATTATAATTTATTATTTAAAAAGTTTCCTGACAAGATGTCTACAAGAAACATGACCCAAACCACACCGCCTTGTAATAATACCTCTTAAAAATTCCTGACCTCCCACTAAACACTCCTGCAGACTTCCCTGCCTCAGTCCTCACTGAATATCTCATATATGTCCCCTATAACATTACACAGGAGGAAATGAAACAGGAAAGTCATCAGCTCAAACAGACAAACGACAGCAATTATCTAGCACCATGTTATTTTCTCCTAGTATTGACAAAAGGCACTTTTTCTGACAGTGAAAGGTTGGAGGCTCACACAAACAGTTTTGAGTCCCCTGCGACCTTTGGTGCATCTTCCTCCTTCTTAAAAAACAGGCTGCTAAGAATCTGCTGCAGTGGCAAAGGAGAGATGGCACAGGCTGCTCCCAGGTGTACAGTGAGTACAGCCATGAGGAGTACAGCCTGAGAAGTACAGGCATGAGAAGTACAGGCATGAGAAGTACAGGCTGAGAAGTACAGACTGAGAAGTACAGCGATGAGAAGTACAGGCATGAGAAGTACAGGCTGAGAAGTACAGCCATGAGAAGTACAGCTATGAGAAGTACAGGCTGAGAAGTACAGGCTGAGAAGTACAGCCATGAGAAGTACAGGCATGAGAAGTACAGTCGTGAGAAGTACAGCCGTGAGAAGTACAGCGGTGAGAAGTACAGGCACGAGAAGTACAGTCATGAGAAGTACAGCCCTGAGAAGTACAGACGTGAGTAGTACAAGCATGAGAAGTACAGCTGTGAAAAGTACAGGCGTGAGAAGTACAGGCATGAGAGGTCCAGGTGTGAGAAGTACAGGTATAAACGTGAGGAGCACAGTCCCTGTGCAGTCAGCCCCGGCTTACACGGGTTTGGTGCTCCCACGCCCACACCCAGGCTCAGCCCCGGGGTGATCCTGCACCCCAGCAGGACTTCCCAGGGGCTCCTCCGCCCCCCGGCCCCGCTCCTGCACACCCTGTTCACTGCGGCAGAGGGTTTCCCATCGGTGAGTGGTACAGTGGTACTCTGGGCTGAGGGCTATGTCTCCTCGCCCAACGCTTTCTGTGTGCCTCATTTTTTTTTCTTTTTTTTTTCCTTTTTTTTTTTTTTTTCTTTATTCCTTGTGATAGGAGTTTGAAACTTTAGGAGCTTTTGTGTGAGCTCGATCCACAGCATGCCAACAGCTATTCACGATCACTAATAGGTAAAACTACTCTGAGATTTTAAAGCTTTTAACAAGACCTTGTCTAGACTGGTATTTAGTGGCAACACAATTAAATCATACTGCAAAAGAATTAAAAAAAAAGAGATGAAATTTTTTTAATTACCTTCTGAAGCCACTTCTCCCCTGTAGAGGTCAGACCTTGATCTGATTTAAATCAGTGCACATCAGGTGTTACTCCATTGACATAGCAGCAGTGTAAACGCTAAAGGCATCATGGTGTCAATCTATAAGACTAGCTAAAGTCTGCTTTATAGTACAGCTATATAGCTATATTTGCGATAAACTTTTTTTTGTTGTTCTTGCTACAAACTTTGCTAAAGGAGTCCCACAGCACGGGGTGGTGACTGAGGACCTCATAAGAAATGCCCAGGATGCAGACACCAGGCATAAAGCCTCCTGGGATGCATGGATGCGTTTCCCCTGCCTGCTCCCCACGGGAATCTCCTCGCCCTCTCACTTCACCCTGCCCTGCAGATCCGCAGCCCGGAGCGAAGGCCAACAATGGCTTTGCTGAAGGCCAATGCCAACGGGCTCCCACCGGTGACTGAGAGGAGGCATTTGTGGCCATTTGCCGTGGCACCGACCCAGGGACTGTTTCACCTCTGAAACGGGCTCACGATCCCCAGCCCAGAGTGGGAGAAGGCTGCTCCATATGGATTTCTCCCGTACCGTCTCATTTATCATTTCCCCGTTATGCTGGGGAGGATGGCTCGATGGCATTGCTTTGCTCCTTGGGCTTTTGCAGCCCTCCACATCAGATGCACCTCCAATGCCTGATACTCTTTCC
>NW_009607482.1:21953-33537 GCF_000690535.1 Cariama cristata | reverse complement strand
TAAAAATATTCTTTTTTTTTTTTTTTTTTTTCCTGTTAGGTTAGGATCACTTCCAACTTGCAATCCCCAATTTAGATTACATGCTCAGAAACTAACTCCAAACATTTACTGCGTTTGAAGGTCACAGTGCTATTGATTGATTTCCAGTTATAATGTATGTTGTCCTAACATGAGTTAAAAACATTCTGGGCTAAATCCAAAAATGCTGGGATCAAAGCATCTGGACTTGTTGCTTTCATGTTTGGCACATAAAGGGGCTGGCAGTCACCAATGTGGTCTTGGCTGCGCTATAGTTGTTTTCATTCTCTGATGTGAAACAGTTGGGAATCACAGACCCTCCAACAGTTATAGTGGACTAAATAAAAATTGGCTTAATAACCTGCCAAGCATTTGAAAGTGCCAGTCTCCAGAGTTTTTCACAACTTATTGGCTATGGCATGTTTTTCTTTTCATTGCTCTTCTGTGTGGTTTTTTTTTTTTTTTTCCTTCCTCTCTTTTTTTTTATTTTTTAAAAGAAAGAATTTTCTGTAAAATTGGACTTTTTCAGTTGCGTATTTGAAATAGGTAACCTCTTCATCTCATCAGACTCAATTTATCATCTTTGATCTGACTTCACTCATTCCTTTGGCTGCTCCATCTGATTTTTTAATTTTTGGAAAAAAAAACAACAACAACAACTCAAAAAACATTTTCCCTATCTAACTTATCACATAAGAAAATAAACAAGGGCTGGTTTCTTGGCTAGCCCGCCTTAAAGATATCGCAGCTCTGCCTCTGCACGTCAGCTTTTCACTTTCAAATTCACTTTAAACAGATTATTCTTAAAGTTTTTTTATTAGTCTCCCTAAAAGTCTCCTATTTATATTTGCTGTTTATAAAATAGCATCCAGAGACCATTGTGCAACGCGCTGCACATAGTCAAAAGCCATCAAGCCCTCGAGACAAACAATGGAAATACTTTGCAGATGGGAGCTGTTTTACAGATGGTGTACGGGGGCAGGAGAGATGCGAAGGTTGGAGAGAGGAAGAAATATGGATGTTGGCCATGGTTGCGAAAGAAGCCAGTGGCAGAGCCAGGCACTTAACCCACGTTCCCATCCAATTGCTTCCCTATTAATTAATTTTCCTCTCTCATCCTTTTAGAAGACATATTCTAATTTTTACCCCCTTCTCTCATATTTCTAAAAAAATAAAGCACTGGCGATTGAAAAATCTCATTTTTCATACATGTCGCGGGTTTTTCAATCACTTTTTGGCTGATCTCAAGGAACTTTGCATTGGCTTTGGGAGTGATGCTTTGGAGCAGACATGATAGCTGCTTACGGCGAGGGTACCCTCGGGCAGTACCAGGAGGGTCAATGCCTCCAAAGTAAAAGAGTTATTCCCGTTATTTCCAGCCAGGCAACAGCATCTTGTTGCACTTTAGGCTGAGGTTTACACTCAGACAAGTTTTAGTGTAGCCTATCGGTCAGAGAGATGCTGCTCTTCTCACTGCCCTCTCTTGACAGGTAAT
Source organism: Cariama cristata (assembly GCF_000690535.1). NCBI lineage: Eukaryota > Metazoa > Chordata > Aves > Cariamiformes > Cariamidae > Cariama > Cariama cristata. Next base: position 32,024 of record NW_009607482.1, on the reverse strand, counting down.
CCACAGACAAAGAAAATTTATTGTGGCCCCATCAGTGGTTCAGCCTTGCACTAGACCTCGGCGTTCAAGATTGATGCGACAAATGTTCTTTGCCCATCCCTGCATGGCTTCAGCAAACATCTCCCGAGGGACCACCCGCTGCAAAACCCTTTTCAGCTGCCCAAGCCGAGCCGAGATTCCTTGAATACATGCAACCGATATCACAGGGAAAAACAGGAGGATAAGAAGGACTGCGTGGCCCTTAACCTCTGAACGAGGAGGAGGGTATTCTCCGACTGATTTTTAAGCAGCTCATTTTCAACATCTCCATAAAGCTTCCAGTCAGTTCTGGGACGGTAAGGCTTGGATCGAAGACAGACTAAAACGAATGTTTTAGAGACAGTCAGGACATGAGGGATGAAGTGTTGAAATAAAGAGATTATTTCAGTTCTGGCACCTTTGGCAAGGCTAAATATCTCTTTAGGACTCATAATAAAGAAAAAAATGAATCTACTATTAAGAAAACCAATGCTCAGCATAAAAAAAAAGTATTTACCATTAATATGTAGTCTAGAGACATCTAAAAGTAAGATTACTTTATAGTAAAATGAATATAAATTGGGCCTGCTAAAGGATTTTGAGGACTTTTTTTGTGTTCAGGTGAAACATTATCAATTGGTGCTGTGTGTGGCTGTATTTATACAGTTTGCTTTTCATATTGCCATTAGAAAAACCCGTGCACATTCTTTCCATGTAAAATAATTTTGTAAAATAACTTAGGCCAACAGTTACACCTAGTCTGAGTATCAAAGATTTTTTTTTTTTTATTTATTTTGAATGTTTTGATTATAAGTGAGTAAATGAGCATATGTGCAATTATATTTTGGGTGCAATAGCTTCAGCCGCCACATTTTGGCATTTTATTTTATTAGCTAAAAGCTCACATATGGTTTCCATGTTTCCAATCTGGCTTTAAGGATGCAATGGCTGAATTAAGCAATGTTTCTCCTTACTCCAATTCCCTTAGATATACTTAAAAAGTCCATTCAGATTATAAAAAAAGTAAATTAAGGTTTATAATATTCAGAAGGTGGCCCATGGTAGTGACTAATACAGTGCTATCTTGTAAGTGCCCTTGTACCCCCCAGAAACTGTTAAAAGCCATGTTTCATAGTTTAAAATATTAAATCACTTCTATGATCCTGTGGGGCAGCGTCATGCCTGAATGCCAACGTATTTCTTTTAGGAACAACGATACCGTTATATCAGCGCGGGAGCCACCAGATAACAGGTCATCCCACACGGTCCCCTGGGATTTGCAGCTCCTCCAGCACCTCCCAAAGTTGGGCCTGGGGGATTTGGGGAGGACTTTGAGAGCCCCTGTTCAACACGGTCTGACAAAGCCTAGAAAAATGACCTGAGGGAAGGAGCTCAGGGCCATTCGCTGCATAGCCATGAGGGTGATCAACAGGGGATGGGACAGAGGCCTGGAGGAGGGGCACAGCTCCAGGGAGGGCATCATGGGTGTGATGAAACGAGTGTGCTGCAGCCTCAGAAACAGCCGCACTTGGGAGAGCAATGGGACCGAAGTATCGTTAAATATAGATACACACATAGATGTAAGCTTGAGGAGAATTGAAAAGGTGCTTGTTTTCTCATGGGAGATGCACTAGCTGTCTCCCAATGCACAAAGTGTGGTTATGAAAAGGGCGATGAACAACTCTGTATCCCCTGGGGAAAGAAATGGCCTGCGTTTGCAGCAGAAGTGGTGTGGCTTGGATGTCAGGGAAAGCTTCCCAACTGCAAAGGTCGTGAAGGACTTAATGAAAAGAATGAAGTTAGCAAGTCCCGTGAGGAGAGGTTTTCAATAACTGTGCAGGCAAACACATGTCAGGGATGGTCTTGGCATCAGCGCAGCACTTGACTATGTAGCCTCCCAAGGTCCCAGCCAACTCCACGTTTCTGTGACCTTGTGAAAATGCATTTAGCATGTCTGGAAGCACAGGAGCTTGGGACTTCTCTACTGCATTGATGAAAAAACAAATCAGATTCAGGATATCCCTCATTTATATCCCTCTTCTCCAGGCTACCAACCACCAAACTCCCATGGTCCCCTTTCCGGGCTTCCTTATTCACTTTGGTCCACACATTTCTGCTGTCAAGGTGAGGTGATATGTATGTCCTCGCACTAAGCATCTGTCATTGCTGCTGACAGTAAGTGTGACATTAGGGGCTTTTTCTGAGCCACCTTCTGAGCATGGTTGCTCTGTTTGGGGTTGACGTGAGATGTTCAAAGACTGAAGTATTGTGATTCAATCTGTATCACATCTTATAGAGATCAAAAAAAAAATGGATAGGCAGATACTTAGCCCAAACCTCTACCAGTTGTCATTGCTGGGAGGGAAACTGGTCTCCACTTTCAGTATTTACCTGAGTTATTATTGACCAGTAAGCAATCTGCCTGAGTAAAGTCTAAAGGATCAGAGACACAGACTTGCTTCTCCAGATCTTCAAGTTTCCATCTAAATCCATCCTAATCCAGCAAAACTTGCAAGTTTGAACATAAACCATATCCATAGGTACACTTAAGTATGGCATTAAACAGTTTGCTGAACAGGGTCCTTACATTACTAAGACACTGGCTGTTAGTCTTGGCTCTCTTTTTAAGCTAAATTGAGATGGGAAAAGGTTTCCACACTGCAATGAAGCCAAGGGTTTTTCCTCTCCCTTTCTCTCTCCTTTTTTTTCCCCCCCCTCCAACAGAACAAGATAGATGCCTGACAACTGTTTCTATCTTGCTAATATCCTGGAATTTAAGCCTTTGGGTATGGGAAATTCAAGACCAAATCTCTGCTCAGATGCATTCAGTTGAAGGCTGTAATCCCAGTTCTCGCACATATGAGCTATTCTGACCACTGGGCTATTTAAAGCAGCAGCATTCTTGTAATTTGGTTAAATCACAGACTAACAAGTGGAGACAGTGGAAGGTATGGGCTAAGTTCATCTGATCCTCCACGGAGCTTTGGTGTTGGCAAATGATTCTCTAAAATTCTATTTTAATTGAAGTGTCCTAATCAGTTCTAAACATTCAACTGATATTTTAAAGGATGGCCGCTATTTTTTTTTTTCAGTTCTTCAGAGATATCAGACTCCCATAACTTTGCCTGCAGTCATGGAGAAGAAGGTGATCTCAACTTTTCCAAAAATCAGCTGTACATATCATGTTTGCAAGCAGAATTACTGTCTGCAATCACTTCTAAAAATGTAGACCTTGGAGGTCTTACCTCCTTAGTACTAGTGAAATGAAATAATCAAAACATTGAGGGTTTAGAGAACAAGTGAATATTGTTGAAAATTCCACATAGTGCCTGGACTGGTCCACACGGACATGCAATCTGTAAGATCAAGAGATGCTTCAGCCCTTCTGCTGACACTTGAAAAAACCATTACAAGGCTTAAGGAGGAAAACAAAGTAATGGAAACATCCACTTAAAAGGAACGTTTCCAATCACTGGTACTCCATTCATTAGAGGCCTGAGTAGTTCCAGAGACAACAGAAAACTATGCATTGTTGCAATGCCAAGAACAAGAGAGGCAATACGGATGTTGTGTTGCTTCTCACTCATGGCAATCTGAACGTTTTCATGCCCTTCCCATCTTGCCCAGCTGCATTCATCAGCCAGGAGATCACCGCCATTGTCTCACTTGTGACCAAATGGGGGTGGTGGTGGCATTTTGGGGCTCTTCCAGCCAGACGCAGGTTGGTTCAGGGCGCTGGCCCCGGAGCTGCATCTGCTTGCACAGCCCCAAGAGCAACATAAGGCATTCGCTCAAGAGCAGGCAGGCACTGGGCAGGATTTCTGCCTAGTGCATTGTCAAACTAAAAAAATTTTATGGAAGGTAAAGATTTTTTATGGGAGGTAAAAACACAGCAGTCATTTAATTAACAATACCTCTTTAGAAAACCACATGGCTGAAGTTTTCCCAGGCCCACTGTGATAACCTTGTTAAAATTTGGACAACGTTATTTAATCTTTGCTCTGTAAGCCAGACTTCTGCTATTTCCCCAGCGTCACTGCAGCGTGGCAGTTGCCTACATTACAGCACAGCCTCTCTAGCATGGCGAATATTTGAAAATGGCACCTTATGTTACAGGTATCTCAAGAGTACTTTGAAAAACTTCATCTCAAGGCCCCAGAAGACAGGCACAACAATATAGCACTGTGGTCTTTTTCAGAAAGTGAAGCAGCAGCCTTTCACTAGAACTTACTTCCAACTCATATCTGACAGAGGGGAAGGTGCACCATTTCTGGTTAGTACCCAAGGAACTTCTGCTCAAAGTACTCACCCCTTCACCAAGTAAGCCAGAAATAACCCTACATTGACCAATATTACCTGCATGAAGGTCAATGGGGCAACGGACCATAACCAGGAGTAGGACGTCAGCTGCCACAGCCCGATGTAAAGTCCATCGTGGTCTACTAGAGTCATCGACTCCTGTTGAGTTCTGATGAAGCCAGAATGGGTTAAGAAATGGGTATGTGTGGAGAAATTGTGCAACTTGTATTGTTTTGGCACTACATACATTCTAAACTAATGATCTTGGCTGAGATGGTAGGCTTTTTTTTTGATCTTTCCTTTTTGGCCTCTTGTAACTTAAGCTTACCCAAAAATTTATGGAACGAATACATATCCGCTTTATGCCAATCGGTGAAGATTAGTATTAGCAAAGACTATTTTTGTCATGCTATTTTGCATCTTGGTGCAGTTTTCTAGCTCTCTTAAATGTAAAAATAAACAATCATCCATACATCTGGGAGCAGATTTCCAAGTGGAGCTCAGCGCCAGCTTTTTTCCTTTTCTGAGTGCTCAGCACCCATGATAGGGCCAGATTTTAAAGCCAGTTCAGCTAAACCAGGGCCAGGTTTCCACAGAAACATGGAGATCCGGAGGCTCCCATCATGACAAATATGTGCAGATTCATCGTTTAACTCATCCTCCCACCCAGGAATGATAAAACGACATAGTAATATAGCAGTAATAACATCAGCTATTGATAACAACAGCAGCAACCCTATGACGGACACGTAAACAGCTGAGAGGAATGTTGGCCGTGGAGGGCCATTGCTCAAGTCCCCAGTGAAGACCTGAGTGTTTGCTTATGTTCTTGCTTGGCAAGATACAGCACTATCAAGATGCTATTTAGTGTTTGAGTATGAGTATAATTTCTGACATGCCACTGACTCCTTGAAACATAAGAAAGCCATTGGGAAGGGAGATAGGCCGTTGGTAACTGCTCTTCCTTGCCGGTTTACTGGGTCTAACCCTGATTTATGAAGTGCAGCTCTGGACAGGATGTTGCCAGTTGAGGCTGTATATAGCATGTCAGCCGCAGAATTTAGGGATGACCTATGTCCTGCGGGGAAACGGCTCTGCACTGGACGGAAGATGATCTGAGCAGGTGTTTTCCATCTCCAGCTTCTATGGTGAATCGAGTCATTCAGTTTGATGACTGCCAAGTGCACATTTAATTGGAGAGGAGAGATAGTTGGGTGAGCAAAGCAGTGAAGTCCTGCTCTTACTCATTCAAATAGCTTGATGAATTTCTTTCTGCTGCAATCCCTCCTGTTTTGTGTTTCCTTTCTACAAACATCGGAGTGAACCAAATCAATGGAAAAGCAATTCCATAGTCTCATGCAAGAGAGTTACTGGAAATCATTTTTGCACGTAGAAATACTTGTGCTGGTAAACAGGGGACAATAATGTCATGTGTCAGATAAGCTGCACGGTCAGATGTTGGGGATCTGATTGACATTTAAATATCATACGTAGGAGTAGCAAACAGTCACGCAAAAAAAATGATTGTTGAGAAATTAGTAAGAAAAAAATAATGTTACAGAATAACACTTACATAGATCACCTACCTTGTAAGAAGTTATATAGGCTGTTAGGAACAGCACTCATTGCACGTGACTGCTTTGCATGCATCTTTTTCGTAAGACTTTTTTTTTGTAAGACTTTTTTTTTCCCAGCGTTACAAAAAAAAACCAACCAAACCCCACACACTTCGTTGCTCACTGTTTGCAACACTCTGCAACTTCAAAAATTCTTCCTCCCCAGTGCAAACATACTTCCTCAGAGAGGCAGCAGCAGAGCCCCGCTAAGATGCTTAAGAGGAGGTCAAGAGAAAAGCCACTTACCAGGGGAATCTCTCTCACTCCTTAATACATTTTTATTACTACCTATGCACACAGTGGTCTCTTAGAGGCTAGATGAATAAATATGCCTCTTTTGAGCAAACATTTATAATGCTATTTGAACACGGGGGAAGAACAGTTTCAGCTTAAAAATGATACTAGCACCGTGTTTACATTTTTTTTTCCCAAGCTGCAGTTAAAATGAAAATATCCAGACAGACATTCAGCATGAGGCTTGGGAAAGCATGTTTCTTTTGGCCACTTCCACTACAGAATTTCACCTAAAGATGAAATACAAAAGATTGGGGTTGGGGGCGGGGAAATACAAAAGAAAGATTTGTTTGTAGATGAATTACTCTGTGTAAATCCATCCAAAAACATCAATGTAATTGTTCATTAATAATAGACTTGGAAGATACTTGGAAATGTTTCTCTTCCTTTGAACTTTTTGAAGGCAAACAGAGTCCTCGAGCTGGTGATGTACTTGTGCGTAGACTTCATTTGAAGTGAAGGGGTGCCCTTTGCCTCCTCCGCCACCACCCAAAGCCCAGCAGATAAGGCTCCGGTCCATTTTGGGGCACTCTGGGCTCAGCTCTTGGAGGCAGATCTGCCCCTGGGCTAGGAGCTTTCTCCTTCTTTTTCACCTCTTCACATCCAGGCTTTAAATCCCCGAGGTCAGGGAACAGCTCTTATTTTATAAGATGATGGAGGCATGAGCTGGACCTCTGGACACTATCTCAGCAGCACTACTAATGCCATTTTCAAGAGGACTCCTCACATACTAAAAGTTAAGCAGCGCTTAAGGGCTTTCCTGGCCGGGGACCGGAGGAGGGTAATTAGCCCCTGTAAGGATCCCCGTCCACCGAGCTGCGAGAAACTTCAAATCCCACTGACTTCACTGGCACTTCAGGGCACTCAGCACCTTCCAAGATTAATTCCTCAAGCAGGGAGAGGTCTAGAAACATATATATTAGAGCACTTTACATCTTCAGCTGCAGTAGGGCTCTCTCTGGTGAGTTTGACAAAGGACAGATTATATATTACGCTGTGCCATAAACTTCAGCAATCTAAGAATTCAGAAAATACCCCGTTCTATTACTCTCCTTGCTTTGACATGAAATATTAAACACCGCTTACCAAAGTAACATTATTGGACACAGATGTCCGCTATCACATTCAAATTGTTCAAGTCAATCTGGGTTTATATATTTTCTTTACTTAAGCGTTTGTATAAACTCAAGTGTGCCCTGACAGTAATGATTTCACAATATACTATATTCAATTAAGGAGACAAATATGCATTTACATTTTTACTGAACTTGTTTCACACACACACAAGCTCCAGCTCCAACTTATTTTTGACATTTAGTGGAAAATAAAGGAATAGAAAGGGTGCCACCTACTGAGTCACTCAGACATTTTTGGAGGCCTTGAAATTGTGCAAATTACTAATATGCTCATTCCAGTTAAAAATAAACAAACGTTATAACTATACTTATAAGCCTGTGGGAAGATAGCCCCAGATAGCGTTCTCCTTATCAAATCACTCAGTGACTAGAGCACTTACCAGGATGTAGGAGAACCCAGCTCCAGCTCCCTCGTGTATCTCAGCAGGTTTAAATCCACCTATTCCTCTGGAAAAACCCAAGCAAAATGAGTCAGTCGCTGTCATCGCAGTCCGTGAGTACCTTTTGTAAGCAATGGATGTGACACTCAACACATGAGACTCTGGAAGCGTCACACCGTCAATGCAAACTGTTCCTTGGGACCCACGTCAGTTAGCAATCTGTCACTAATTGGAAATGCATGCTGTCGAGTAGTTCGCACATAAACTGTAGCAAGCAGATGAGATTTAAGTGGATATCTAAATTTACAAACCCACTGAAAAGGTGTATCCAAGGCTCAAGCATGAAGACAGGCTTTCAGTACAACTTAAAAAAATCCAACAATCCTTTTTGCCATCCATCAAGGTACAGCCCTGTCTTTAAGATCCAGTAGTGTGAAGCAGGTATATTGAAAGTGGTGTGCTAGTGCTGCATTTTCCTCGCTTTGAACTATCAAAATAAACTTCGATGTTACCTTGATATCGGGCAGAGAAGCCATCATTCATGGTTTTTCTTTGGTTGCACAGGTACACAGCCTGGTCAGCCTTGACTTCCACAAGGGGAAGTCTACCATGCCTACCAAGAGCTCTGTAAATACACCTTGAAGGAGGAAGCTCACGCCTCTGATAAATCATGAGTTTGTATCTGGTCTGAACTGAAGCCCATGATGAAGCAACACCTTCCGAGGGATGGGGCAAATACAAGAAAACCCTCCGGACCGGCCACCAGTGCAGCTCTCCTCCATCCCCTTTTCCAGCCTCTGTACCGAGAAGTCAGGATGTACCATGAGTGCTTTGTTGCTTAACTTTCTTCCACAAAAGATGAGATACTCATGTGGATTTTCTTGGAGAAAGTTGTAATCATGACTGGCAGAGCCACCGCTTTTTATTCTTCCTGACTGCCTAGAGAGCAGGGGGTAGACGCTACATGATGTCAGGTGTGCCTCGTGCCAGGGGAAAGGCATGAAAAGCACAAGTCTGAGATTTTTTTCATCTCTAATGAAGTCCTTTGGGACTGAAAAAGAATAGATTAAAAATGAAGAATCACAAGGCTGGGCAAACAAATATCTCAACGACAAATAAGACTTTTAATACTGTGGAAAGGAGGCACTGGTATAGGTTATTTTTCATTTATGGACTACCTTCTCTTCCCTAGTGCTGGTTCCCAAAGGATCCCAAGGGTGTGCCCAACACACCCCATTAATCCCTCCCTGCTGAGTGTAAGCTTAGCATCACTGAGCCCTCACCAGACCTGCAGATGCAGCTTGATCTTGGTCTTTGCAGATGCAGACAGACCAGAGGTTTTCACAGGTATCAGGGGTATTTAATGTTTGCCAAAATATCTTGTGTCAGGGACTGGTGTAGCAATAACATACTTGGGAAAATAATTGTGAAACATTAACAAGTCCTTATTGTTAACAGGTGTTTCTGGCAGAGATTCCTTCAGGGCAACTTGGACAACACACCACAGTTGAGTTGGTAATGGCATTTTTCCCAGAGGGACCTTCAAAGTCTCTTGTGTGGTGCTTTGTATTCCTGGCAGCAGGGTCAGGAAGAAACCCAGTTTTCAACATCCTCCTTCATGCCTACTCAAAATAAAACATTCATTTATCGGCCGTAACGTTTTTCACATCTCCCATGACTTGGCACACGCTTATCACTTGATAGCCGTAGCACAGGGCACTGAAGCACCGTTTATGTACTTGAGATAACAGGCGCTGCGGATTCATCCCTTTTTCAGGTCCTGAAGTGTTCAGGGGCTCTTTTCTGCTTGCACAAGCGCTCACTGAGATGTGCATTAAAATGGATTTTTTTTTTTTACTGCTGCCATGTTTAGGTGAAATCATTCTGCCCCAAACCCTCACAGACCTTTTTTGATTTTTCCCAGAGGAGGCAGCCCTGGCTCTCTAGAGGACTCTGTGTGGTAGCTGGGAAGGGCTGCACCCTGGGAGTAGCACTGGGGGTTTTTTTAGATATTAAAAAAAAATTTTAAAAAATAAGCTAAGGTAAGGTGTTTTTTTTTTTTTTTTTTTTTAGCTAGAAATCAGAAATAAGAGAAAATTCACTGCAAATTCCTCATGACACTATACTTGTTTTTTTTAGGGTAAAAAACCCCTGGAGTTAAAAGGCTGGATGCACTGTCCCAAGTCACGCACCTCCGTTATCCCTTGTAGATAGCGCATTATCAAACCAGTGACACTGGAGTACCGAATTAATCTGCAAAGCTTCCCAAGGGAAGGAAAACTCCGGCTACCACTCCACAGCAGAATGGTTTGGAAGCAGAAACCAAAT